>NC_092499.1:1277500-1492500 GCF_047511675.1 Marmota flaviventris
TGCCGGCATCTTCCTCACCAAATCAGCCAAGCTGTCCTGCCTGGTCACAGACCTGGCCACCTACGACAGCCTGATCATCACCTGGGCCCGCCAGAATGGAGAGGCTCTGAAAACCCACACCAACATCTCCAGCAGCCACCCCAACGGCACCTTCAGTGCTGTGGGTGAGGCCAGTGTCTGCGTGGAAGACTGGGAGTCCGGGGAGCAGTTCACATGCACAGTGACCCACAATGACCTGCCCTCACCGCTGAAGGAGATCATCTCCAAGCCCAGGGGTAGGCTCGGCCCCCCGCACCCCGCCCCTCCTGCTCCCAGGATCCCCCCGTCCCACCTTCACTCACCACTGTCTCTCTTCTCACAGAGGTGGCCAGGCACCCCCCGGCCGTGTACCTGCTGCCGCCAGCCCGGGAGCAGCTGCTCCTGCGGGAGTCGGCCACGGTCACCTGCCTGGTGAAGGGCTTCTCTCCCCCGGATGTCTTCGTGCAGTGGCTGCACCGGGGGCAGCCCGTGTCCTCAGACAAGTACGTGACAAGCGCCCCGACGCCTGAGCCCCAGGCCCCGGGCCTCTACTATGCCCACAGCATCCTGACAGTGACCGAGGAAGACTGGAACTCAGGCGAGGTCTTCGCCTGCATCGTAGGCCACGAGGCCCTGCCACACATGGTGACCGAGAAGACTGTGGACAAGTCCACTGGTAAACCCACCCTGTACAACGTGTCCCTGATCATGTCTGACACGGCCAGCACCTGCTACTGACCCGCTGGCCACCCGCCAGTCCAGGTCCTGGGGTCCCTTCGCTCTGTGTGCGCACTAACTGCATCAGTGGAGTGAGATGCCGCGTTTTATAAAAATCAGAATAAAAAGATCCGTTCAAAAGATGCTGGTCTTGAGTGTGCGATGCTCTCACCTGCTGTGTCCCTCGCGCCCTCCACGCGGCCCCTCCTGCCTCGCCACCTGCCACCCGCAGCCTCCCAGGGCACTCAGGGTGGGCAGTTGCCACGCTCTTCCTCCAGCTGCTTCCAGAAACAGCCAAAAGCTCTGCCACACCACACATGCAGCACACCCGCACACACAGACACTCGCACACACGGGCACCCATGTCCCCGCACACACAGACATGCACACCCATGTCCTTGCACACACAGACTCACACACACACTGACAGGCAGGCACACGGACTCCCCAGGCACAGACGCGCCGGGCAGGGACACACAGCACACCCAAGCACACTCACCTGTGCTCACGAGCACGTGGACACACTCTGCAGGCCTGGCCTGGGCGGGACCCCAGCCGGGCGGCTGTCCACCACACTCTGGAGCCCTCCCTGCACTGCTGCCTCAGGGCTTCCCGCTGGCCTCTGCTGTCCTTCTGTCTGTGCGTGGAGATGCTTCCCTGGCTCGGCCCGCCTGCACTTTTGCCAGGGCTGCTGTCCTCAGGCCCAGGGCTCAGAGCACCACCCTGGCTCTGCCACTGCAGCTTCTTGGGGAGTCCCAGCCTGTGTCCTGTGGCAGCTGCCCCAGGGACTGGTGCCTCCTGTCCAGGCTCTCGGTGGAGGCTGTGGGTAGCCCCAGCAGCCACCTGTGAGAGAAGCAGGGTCCAGGCCACATCCTGACAGAGGAGGCAGTGTCCAGATATGCCCTGAGGGCAGCGGGTGGCCCTGGGTGCCCCTCTGATAAGGACAACTTGGGAGCCCTGTCTGAGCGGTCTGCCCCGCAAGCACCCACCTTGCTCCCCCACCTGGAGAACAGCAGGCAGGAGAAGGCCCAGGGGGCTCCAGGCCTCTGTGGGGAAGACAGGGACCCAACAAGGTCACCAGGCACACAGCCCAGCCTGCGGCCACCTCCTAGACATCCCCCATGTGCTCAGCCCTGGGAGGCCTGGGGTTCAGTTGTCCCCGAGGGCCCATCTGTGCAGGGGCCACAGACCCCACTGAGCACCCGTGTCCCTCCAGTGTCTGTCTGTCCAGTCCCAAGAGCTGTCATGCTGATAGGGCAGGACCAGCCAGCCAGGACATCCCCACATGGACTCTGCTCTGAGCAGGGGATGGAGTGGCCGAGTGCTGGCAGAGTAAGGAGGGGATGGCCTCGGCCCCCAGCTCCCTCTGCCCATCCCAACCCCAAGACACAGGGAGCCCCCACACTGCGCAGCCCAGGTACTGGGCTAACTCCTCAAGGAAAGTCCACTCTGCCGCAGCCCCCACCTCTGCCCTCCTGCCCCTAGTCTGTGTGCCACATCATCTTGCTCTCTGTGCCACCCCAGGGCTCCTAGGACCAGGTCCTGGAGTCCCCAGCTCAGCTTGGCCTGTGCGCTGTCTCTGTCCAGCCCACACTGCTGGGCACCCAGCCCATTCTGGCTGGATCTCTTCCAGATGGGCCCAAGAGGCGGGTGGCCAGATGCACTGCTGGCACAAAGCCTGGCTGCTGCTGTGGGCCCAGGCCCAAGCTGACCCTCGTCCCCATGTGTCCCCTTGCAGAGGGGGAGGTGAGCGCCGAGGAGGAGGGCTTCGAGAACCTGTGGACCACTGCCTCCACCTTCATCGTCCTCTTCCTCCTGAGCCTCTTCTACAGCACCACCGTCACCCTGTTCAAGGTAGACTGGCCCTGGGGCTGCAGAGGGGACAGGGGCCCTGGCTGGGTGGCAGTCCTGCCCCACCTCTTAGCTAACCGGGCAGCAATTCACACTGTCTCTGTGGTCCACAGGTGAAGTGACTTATCCGGGGATGGACATCGGAGGTCAAGAGACTGACCGACCCGCAGGGGCACTGCCTCTGGGCCAGGGCAAGACAGCCTTGTGGCCCATAGACTTGGACCTGAATCCTCCCTGGGTGGCCCTCCAGCTTTGCACTCTAGGTCGCAGGCTGCTTTTGACACTGGCCCCAGCCCTGGGCCTGCTGTCCGCCCTGCTTCGCCCAGCGCGTGTGTGTAGCCTGACACCAATACAGTTGTCCTCCGCTGAAACCGCTCTGTGCCAAAGGGTCTGGTTTCCTTTTCAGACTTTCCGTGTCGTGTGGGCATCCTGAGGGAGGAGGCCAGATCCAAAGGGGGCCAAGGGGCAGGGAGCGACCTGGCGAGGCTTGCAAGGTGACACCCCAAGGGAGAGGCCCAGAGGCGGGAGGCCACAGGTGGCTGCTCATGGCTGTGGAGCCTGATGGAAGGACAGTGGCCAGCAGTAAAGAATTCCAGGCCTGGCCTCCTACACAGTCCAAACAGGGAGGCGGCTTGGGCCTCCGTGGGTCTGGCGGGGGCCTCTGCCCACCTTCTCTCTCAGTGCTGTATCTAGCCAGCCTGAGGGCCACGTGCCCCCAGATTCAGAAGGGCCAGACTGGGCCTCGGGAGCATGTGCACACCCCCTTCAGGGGGCCGGGCATCACACTCTTTGGGGAGGGGGTGCCAGGGACCTGCAGCAGTGGGTGTGGACAGGAGGCAGGAAAGCAGAGCCGAGCTGGGTGGCCTGCGCTTGGTGCCTTCAGGCTGCTGTGACCAAAGCCTGGGCAGGTGGTCTGAGCAAGGCACCAGCAGCTTCCTGTCCAGTGAGAGCTGCTTCCTGGTTGGTAGGCAGTTCCTCCTCGTGTGGTGGGAGGGACGGGGTCTTTCTGGGGCTCTTATCCAAGGCCACTCTGCCCTCTGGCCCTAGTCACTTCCTGAAGGCCAGACCTCCCAATGCCGTCACCTTGGTCAAGGTTCAGCACAGAAAATTTGGGAGGGGCCAGAAAGCTTCAGTCCACGGCAGCTCTTAGGAGATCTCAGGACAGGAGGGCAGAGGACAGGAGAAGCCAGCACCTGGGTCCTGGGCTAGAGTCAGCTCGGAGACAGGACCCTGCAGAGACAAGCTGCGGGCAGCATCGGGGCTGCCCTTGGCCATGGCTGAGGCATGGACTGCTTGGGCAGTCTACGGGTCCAGGGGAGGCCAGGCCAGCTGTGGGGCAAGGGCCAGCAGAGGCAGTGGTGGGGAAAGGGTTGCAGAGGAAGGGCTGGGATGGTGCCTCACTGAGGGCCAGTCTCCTGCAGCCAGGTCCCCAGAGGGGTGACCTCGAGTGCGGAAGGGCATGGGATCTCATCTTAGCCAGACGTCACAGGATACCCAGCACAGCGTGTCCCCTAGTGGTGCTGGAGGCCAGGCCTGGGCGCCCTGGGGTCGCGGGGCTTGTTCTTCTCTTCAGCAGGGAGAGTGTGCTGCAGGCCTCTCCCGGGGGCCACCTCTCTGAGTGCAGTCTGTGCTGGGCACCCTTTTATGGAGACACGCGTCCTGTGGGATCAGATGCCCACCCCAGTCCAGCTGGCCTCATCTCAACGTGAGGATGTCTGCAGACTCCATTTCCAAACTCTCATTGTCCTGAGGCCCTGGGACTTGGGACCAGCAGGGCCCAGTGAATCCCATTGCGTCTCGTGTCCTGCGTCTCCTCCAGTGGTGTGGTCATGGGGCCCAGCACTGCGGCACACAGAACCTCAGGGGCAAGAAAGAAGATCCAGAGAGGCCCAAGAGTGGGCTTGGGGAAGGCCATCAGGACTGGGCCCTGAGGCTGCCAGGGTCCTGCCCCGGAGTCCCAGGAGAAAGACGCAGGGGAAGGTCAGGGTCTGCATGTTTGGAAGAGCAGGGGCAGGTTCTGCTTCGTTGAGACAGGGAGAGGGCGGGTGCCAGGCCATGCCTGGTGGCCTGGGAGCGGAGAAGAGGTGGCCCTGGGCACAACCCAGTAGCACGAGGGCCTTGGCCCTGCCTGAGCCCTGATGAGGAGGGGGTGGCAGGTCGTGGTGGGGCTGGGGCGGGGGAGAGGCCCATCAGGCTGGGACACAGGAGGCCAGGCCAGCTGTGGGCAGAGGAGGCAGTGGTGGGGAGAAGGACCATCAGGGACCCGACACGGATCCTCCCAGCCACCCCAGGCCCAGTCCCCGGCCCCACAGAAGCCGCTAGGACCTGCTCCCACCTGGTGTCTGAGAGAAAGTTCCAGGGCCCAGACCGGCTCACAGCTGCAAGGCCTGGGGCCAGGCGGCAGGCAAAGGAAGTTTGAGCCCTCCTCAGGGACCACACGAAGGGCAGCATGTGTGACCCCCACTGTGAGGTGGCCTCGGGAGGCCTCAGAGACTGAACCTGGAACCTGGCCCCACTGACTTGTGTAGATGGCTGGACAGCAGTAGGCATCCTGGCAGGCCCCGCCCTGCCCTGCCTGGTCTCCCGAGAGCTGCGGCTGCTCCTCAGTCCCCACCTGTCTCCCCCCTGGGGGTCTCCCTCTTATGCTCCAGTCCCAGGCCCTGCCACCACCCAGGCCCCCACCCCGACCCCTCCTCCTTGGGCACAGCCTGCATTGGACCACAGGCTGTGGCTTCTTTCCCCACTTGAGCCTGTCCATTCCCTGCCATTGACATGGCTCCTGGCTGAAGTCTCTCTGCTCGGTGGACAGGAAGGACCCTTCCCCAAGGGCTTCTCAAGGGCTAGTTCCAAGGTGACCCAATTCCTGTTCTCCCATCCCCCTTGCACAGCTGCCCATACTCCTGAAGGTCAGGGGGCCAGACCCAGGGGACCTGAAGGTCACTACCCCCAGTGCTATGAGGGGAACACCCCCGGGGACACACACACACACCAGTGCGGCCGGCAAGGACAGAGAACGGGCCAGGCCAGTGTGCCTCCACCTGAGTCCTCCGTGAGCAGGCCAGCTCCTTGGCCTCCCTTCCTCTCCTGCCTGCCACTGTGTCCTGGGCCAAAGGAGCCTTAAATGAGCTGGGGCTTGAAGGGGCCAGCCAGCCCCCCACCCCTGGAGGTGAGCCTGGGTGGGTGGGGCAGGGTGTGGTGTCCACAGGTCGGCTGCCATGGCGTGGGGGTGTGAGCCATGGTGGCAGGCCACCCTCCTCAAGGCCTGGCACTGCCACATCTGGTCATGAAGCTGCCCAGCCAACAGATTTTAGAAAATGAGTCCTGTCCCCAGGGTGGCCTCTCGAGCCTTGCCCTAAGCCAGCCACATCCAGCCACAGTATCTCACTTCCCAGGGCCACACACGCTGGGCACAGGGAGGCGCTACAGAGGCCACAGAAGGCCAGGCCAGGCCCAGCCGGGCCCTCAACCTCCAGTCCTGCCCATGGCTCTGGATCCTGTGCCCAGCAGGGAGATGGTCCTCCTGCTGGGACCCACCCTGCCCACCCACCAGCCAGGCCGTGCTGGCTCAGGGAGGCAGCTGGGGCTCTCTGCCGTCCCTCACGCCACTCCCCAGCTGGGTGGGTGGCCACTGAGCGCTTGGGCTGCCTGGGAATGATCCTGTCCTGTAGCCCCCGGCCAGCCCTCCCACTTCCCCTGTGGACCTCCCCGAGGTCCCCTGTTCCTCCTCACCGGCCTTTCTGTGGGCCTTCTCCCATGGCCTCCGGGGGCCACTCCTTGGCTCCAGAGTCAGCCCAACATGGGTCCCCTCTCCCAGACAGGGGACTCACACTATATGATCAGGAGGCCTGGGCCTGGGCAGCCTGCAACAGCCAGCCTGGCACTCTTGGGCACCACCCTCATTTAAAGCCACGTCCACCAGGACTGTCCACACCCGCCTCTCCACCTCCCCAGGGCCTCCAGGGGCCTGGCTCCTTGGCCCCCGGTCTGACCTCACAGTCTTCTCCTATCTCATGGGATAGCCACGTCCACCTGAGCCCATGCCGAACCCGGGCCTCAGCCCTGCCCCTCCTGCTCACGAGCACCACGCAGCCTGCTTCTCCACTAACGCCAAGGACCCTTCACCCAGATGGTCACAACAGCCCCTCTGGTCTCTCTGTGGCCAGCTTTTCTCCTCTGACCCATCCTTCATTCAGCCACCGAGGTGACCTCTTAGGACATACATCTGGACCGTGCTGGCCGTTAAAGTGTGGAAGACAGTGAGATGCTGCTTGAGCCACAATAAAAGAAAACACCAAATAAACCTTTTTAAAGTATTTTTATTAGTTGTTGGTGGACCTTTGTTTTATTTTCATATTAGTATGTGGGGCTGAGAAGTGAACCCAGTGCCTTGCATATGCGAGGCCAGTCTGTGCCACTTGGCCACAGCCCCAGTCCCCACCAAACAAACTCTTAAAACACAACTTTATGTAAAGCCACTAAGGACAAGGACTCAGAGAAGTCCAGCTGGCCTAAATCCCCAGATGAGGGGAGACGGCGGCTACTCGTCACCCCTCGGGGCACAGGGAGACAGAGGAGGACACCTGTAAGGGAAGAGGACATAAAGACCCAGCCAGAGTCCTAACATCAGCCTGGCAGGTCCAGCGCCACTCAGCCCTGCCCACCGACCTCCACACAGGGCCTCTGCCGCGCCAGCCTCGGCCAGGGAGCACGGCCGCGGGTCTCCAGCCTTGCAGAGGCCCTGAGCCCCTCTGGGTGGAGGGTCTGACCCCACCCCAAAGCATTTAGAGCCAGAAGCCAGCCAAGCTGCCCCCAGCCCCAGCACAGCTCGGCTCCTGCATAGAATGAACAGGCCCTCCCTGCTGAGAGAGGAGAGGGCCCACTCTGTGGAAAATGGACACCTACTTCTCTGCCAGGCTTTCCCCAGGCCCATGTGTGCACAACATGCGGTCAACAAGGACAGGACACCATGAAGCAGAAGGGCATCACCCATAACCAAGATTCAAAAACAAACCCGACCCCAGCTGAAACTCTTCCTGGTCCCTGTGTGAGGGGGACTGCAGCTCCAGGCAGGTGCAAAGGGAGCAGGTCTTCCCAGGGCTGAGTCTCCCGCTGGAAGGCCCAGCCACCTTCTGCCGTGGCTCCCGTGCCTGAGGTTTCCTATGTTCCTGGAAGACTCTCTGACCCCCACCTGGGGGGTCTCTTGCTCTGCCCTTGTTCTGAATGGACAGTCATCATGTCCAGCTGTGTGACGGGACCAGGGACCAGTCACCCCTGTATTCCAGGTACTTCCAATTATCCAGAGCAGAGGACAGTTGTCTCTTTCTATGTTTCCAATTCATCATGGAGCAGGACCTTTGTTTAAAAAAATAATAATAACCACTAGAAAAATGAAACGAACAGAAACAAAGATGCAGTGTCCCCTTTGTCCAGAGGGGATGTGTTCCAGGACCCCCGTGGATGCGGGAAAGCCCAGGAGTGCCAAGCCCCCTGCACAGGCACCATGATGCCATGCCAGCCCACCAGGAACGGAGGCAGGTCCTGAGAGGCTGGCGGAAGTGTGGCATGGACAGCGTGAAGGCTGGACAAAGGGACGCCGGCTGCCATCCTGGGCAGGACAATGCCAGGTCTCATCACATACTCAGAACAGAGCACAATTTAAAACCTCTATGTGGCTAATTTCTGGAATTTTCTATTTAATATTTTCAGACCATGGTTGACTGTGGGTGATTGAAACGTGAAACCTGCAGGTGAGGGGTCGGCCACACACTGGTCCTTTTTACGAGGTTCAACGGCTGCCCTAAGCTCCAGTGCTCACACAGCTTCTGAGCTGACCACTCCTGCCTGTGAGACAGCCGGCCAGCAGTCCCAGAGACCCTACCCACAGAGGCTCTGGGTGAGCACGGGGCGCGACGTGGGCTCCTCTGTTCTCCCCACCTACGCTGGACTTCCCTGCTTCCGTGGCTGTGCTCCCCTCTCCTGGACACCAGCAGCTCTGCCCAGCTTGTCTCAGGCTGCAGGCCAGGCTCCAGCTGGACTGTGTATACACACTACCTCCCTTAAAATCTTCCCACGCTCCTGACTGATCAGGCTCCTCGGCCTGGACATTTCAAGTCTCGCCTCTGCCCAGCACAGGCCTGTGGCACCCTCCACCCCGAGCCAGGGACACTGCCTCTGACACTGTCCCCTGCTCAAGGCCTTCCCCCTCTCCACCAGGTCACCCCACCCACTTTGTGTGCCTCATCTCAGCAGTCACTTCCTGGGGAGGCCTGCACCGGCCAGCGGTCCTGGGCCGGCTCTGGATAGGTCCACTTGAGCACCCAGCACCCAGCCCTCACCCTGGCAGCCCCATTGGCCGGTTCACAGGCAGTCTTTGGTTAGGGTCATCTGCCCCACACAGGGCCTGTGTCCTGCACAGGCAGCAGGAGAAGGCGGTCAGTGGGTGCCTGCTGGGGGAGAGAGGAGCAAGAGGATGGGTGCTCAAGGGGAGAGGTGCTGTCAAGTCCAGCTCCACCTCGCTGCCCACAGGACAAAGGGCCTCTCACCAGGCACTGATTCCTCCCCAGGCCTGGTCAGCCCCAGCTGCCTGGCCTCTGAGGGAGAGGGCGAGAGCGAGAGCAGTGACCACCACAGGGACCTGCAGAGGAGGGCAGGCTGCAGCCCACGCTCTGCCCCTTCTCGGTCCTCTTTTTCATCACTCTGTCCCTTAGCAGTCTCTCCACCTTCAGCAGGGGGGCTCTAGGCTCAGCCCCCATCAGGGTGGGGGCAAGATGCCCTCCTGGGGCACACACTGGAAAGCAATTCAGGGCTGGCAGGGCCATGAGGAGAACCTAGAGGGACGTGAGGGTGTCTGTGGGCCATGGCCACTGCTCGGCCCTTGGCCCTGACCCTTCCTCTGCACCCCTCGGGCTGCAGCCGTCTGTCCCCAGGGCTCTGGGGCAGATGAAGTGGCTCCAGGCTAACAGACACCAGCAAACACAGAGAGAGTGCTCAGCCTTGGAGAGGGGACCCAGCCGAGATGTCACCCCACACAGGGACACCCAGCCCCACCTCCTGGCTCCCGTCTCTCCTCCCAGCCTCCCAGCCCCATGAAGACATTCTCAGCTGCCGCAGTCTGGCTGGGCACAAATCACGAGGCACTCAAGCCAGGAACAAACTTTATTTCCAAACTCCACCAGCACACTCCCCGGGAACTCTCCCAAACGCCACCCACGCGGCTCCTCCAGGAACACACCAACCAGAACTCCCTCCACCGGAACTTCACCAACCAACGCAAACTCTTCAGGAATCCCTGTGAGAGCTCAACCGGAACTCAACGGGAACTCCTCGAGAACTCAAAAGTCATCATCTTAATGGCTTGCTGGCGTCACCTCTCAACCACTACTTCTGGCAAAAATGCCATGCGTCATCCCGACTCGGCTGTGGCCCTCAACATCTCCCCCCTCTGTTTAATTAAACAATAAGCAATGTGGCTTAGGGACCGTGCCTGTCTTAGGTTGTCCAATACTTCATATGGTTCTTACCGTCATCTGATGAGCTGACCTCAAGGCGTCAGCCTCCTGTCTTAGGTTGGTACCACTGCAATTGGATCATACCCGTTACTGACTACCGGTCCAGCATACAGCCATACTTGTGGAATGGCCTATGCACCAGTGGAGGTGGGTGAAGTTCTTTGCCTCACCTCTGTTGGCCCCCAAATTTTAGACTATCACAAGCAGAAGGGAAGAGGATGCAAAATGCCACGACACCAAGCCAAATGGCGGCTGTTTTTGGAAAAATTGTATCACCGATGACACCATCAGCAAAGATGCCCCAGCACTAACACAATTTGCTGCACCAACAGATAGTTCACAATGCATACAAGTGATACATAGTCCAGGCAAGTTCTGCAAGCAGTTCAAAGCAGAGGAATCCATCAATATGTCCATTTCCTCCCAAAGTAAATCGACTTCTTGATTGAGAATCACTTGTTGAGTTATTATTCATTGATGCATCAGTTTATACAGTTTACTGTGATAGCTATCGCAGAAGCTGTAGTTTGGTTTTATCTTTGTCTTCACCGGCACTGGGATGAAGATAGGAATTCTGGCAATGATGGCTAAAAAAAAATTATGTAACATTCCAGCAGGCACTAAGAAAACAATTTTTTGAACAATTTACATTATCCTGAACAGAATTATTAAATATAATGAAAAGAAAAGGAGAAAGTAAACAAACAGATCTGGTAACCACCTTTAAAAACAATCCTCAACAGCTGTTTATCTAATGTAAATTAAACCATTTAAATCACGTGAAAAAAAATATATTGGATCCATTTTTTCATGAGCGCTCCTCATATATGATATATGGACATACGCACATACAGACATACAACAAAAACACAAGTGTGCACACATGATACAATACATACAACACATAACATAATAAAGGCCTTGTAGCTTTTTACAGGTGAAATCTCCATTGCAATGTTTAAAACTCCACAGTCAAAAAATAGAACTAATCAGAAAAACATTAACCTAGGTCTGTATGAGCTCAAAAAACAAAATAAAACTTTATGATGTGGGAAAAGGCAATAATAAAATAGATATTGAAAAAAAGCATCCTGGTTACCACCTGGGTTTGACATTTTTTTTTTTATATCTCATCCTTATTCCTGTAACTTGCATATGGGTCTGAAGGTATTCCCACAAGCAAGCCCCAAGGTTTTTAACATTTGAAATAGGCCTTAATGGTGTTCATTATTCATTAGCCTCCAGGTGTGGGAGAATCACTGTCGAAGATGTAAGAATAGCCAAGTTGGAGCTCTGGATATCAGCTGTTATGGATTTGAGCCAAGTCATTTTCCTTTTGGTCTGTAGAAATTGCTTTGGTTAATCTCTCTGGAATCCAAATCGGCTGCTGTTCTCCCTGTGGAAACACACAAACAGACCCCCAACTCCAGACAATTACTGGGTCAGGACCTTTCCATTGTCCTGTTAGAATATCCTTCCAAAGTACCTTGGGCTTATGTACATTTTTTGGACACATATGCCTTTCCGCAGCACTAAGCCCTGATGAATCCAAATTTAAAAAGTTTAGAGTAAAAAGGGTTATTTTAAGTTTATCTTTGGGGGATATATACCCCTTTCCAATTCCCTCTTTTTGCTTTAATAAGTACATTTTAATAGTTTGATGAGCTCTTTCAACTATGCCTTGTCCCTGTGGATTGTATGGGATTCCTATTATGTGAGTAATGCCAAATGATGAGCAAAATTGTTTAAAAGAGGGAGAAGTATAGCCAGGGCCATTATCTGTTTTTAACTGTTTTGGAACGCCCACAGTGGCAAAATTTTGTAAGCAATGAGCTATAACATCTTTAGTTTTTTCTCCGGCATGAAGGGAGCCCATCAAAAAATCCGGAAGAAGTATCAATGTAACATGCAAATATTTTAATTTTCCAAATTCTGGCAAGTATGTGACGTCCATCTGCCAAATATGGTTAGGTATCAGTCCTCTAGGATTGACTCCAAGACTAACTGTCGTAAAAAGGTCACACAATTTTGACATAGCTTGTTACTTAGTTATTTTAAAACACTTTTGTAAAGTATTAGCATTGACATGGAAACTTTTATGAAAATTTGTAGCTTCTTCTAGTGTAGAGAAAATATGTATGTCATGTGTAGTTTTATCTGCTAAATCATTGCCCAAACTAAGGGCGCCAGGCAATCCGGTATGTGCTCTGATATGTCCTATAAAGAATGGATCTTTTCTGTCCCAGATTAGACTTTGTATAGTGGAAAACAAAGGGAAAACTGTAGAGTAAGGGGAAATCCTACCAGCAACTTCAAGGGATACTATAGCATTAACTATATACTGACTATCAGAAAATAAATTAAATACAGAATCTTTAAACATCATAAAAGCTTGTAATACTGCATTAAGCTCTGCCTTTTGAGCTGATTGTTTGGGTACTAAAAATGTAAAATTTTTATCAGGGGTAACTACTGCTGCTGTACCATTATTTGACCACCAGTGAATATATTTGGAGCATTCATGATAGGTGTTTTTCTTGTCATGTTTGGAAAAACTACAGGATGCGAAGACCAAAAATACAACAAAGGATTAGATGGTAAGTGATTATCAAATGAAACATTAGATTTACACATGATTATTGCCCAAGTATTTAACTCATTAGCTAACTCATCAATTTGATCCATAGTATATGGAGTAATAATTTTATTGGGAGAAATTCCAAACACTCCCTTCGTTGCTTTTATTCCTTTGAGTATTAATTGTCCTACAGCCTCAGGATACCTAGTAAGAATAGTGTTAGGAGAATAAGATAAATGTATCCACAATAATGGACCTTCTTGCCAAAATACTCCTGTACAAATATTTTTTGTTGGTAGTACAATAAATAATAAAGGCAAACTTATATCAATTCTATCCAAATGCATATATTCCATATATGTTTCAGTGATTTTTAATGTCTTTCTTGCTTCAGGCATCAACATGTGGGGTGAATTTGGATCTGATGGACCTTTTAGGATATCAAATAAAGGTCCCAACTATCCTGTTGATATGCCTAGATAAGGCCTTATCCAATTTATGTCTCCTAATAACTTTTGAAAGTCATTAAGTGATTTGAGTTGATCTACTCATATTTGAATTTTTGGTGGATGGACCATGGTTGAGGATAATAGAACTCCTAAATAATTAATTGGAAAATTTAATTGTACTTTATCTATTGCTATCTCTAGATTATAATTTTTTAATAAGTTTGAAGTGTGGCATAACATTCTAGCAATGGGTTTTTATCTTTGTGTGCTAACAATACATCATCCATATAGTGAAATATTTGTAGTTCAGGATTTTGATTTCTATGTGGCTGGATTGCTTTGTTAACATAAATTTGACACATAGTTGGGCTGTTAGCCATACCTTGAGGGAGTACTTTCCATTCATATCTCTGATCAGGACCTTCATGATTCAATGCAGGGATAGTAAATGCAAAACGTGGACTATCCTCAGGATGAATTGGAATTGAAAAAAACAATCTTTAATATCCATAGATAAAACATACCAGGTTTTTGGCAAAGCAGACAATTGGGGAATCCCTGATTGAGCAGGTCCCATAATAACCATCTCATTATTAATGGCTCTTAAATCTTGCAATAATCTCCATTTACCAGATTTCTTTTTAATGACAAAAATGGGAGTATTATGGGGAGATACGGAAGGTTGTATATGTTCCTCCAATAATTGTTGTTTGACCAGGTCATGGGCTGCTTGTATCTTTTCTTTAGTTAGGGGCCACTGAGGAACCCACACTGGTATTTCTGATTTCCAAGTAATTTTTATTGTCTCAATGACCCCTTCTGAAAATCCAACCCATGTCTGTCTGTTCCTTGATCTATTTGTATTGGTGCTGCTATACCTTGTTCTTGTTTTTCCAATCTTTTTCCTTTCCTAAAACCTTGTCTAGCCCTAATAGTGGGTACATTTGGATTGATGTTATTTGTTAATGTCAAACCTAATTGATCTAGAACATCTCATCCCCATAAATTTATAGGAAGATGATCCAATATATATGGCTGTATAGTTCCTTCACATCCTTCAGGATCCTTCCAATCTAATACCATTGCACTTCTATGGGGATTAGTCACCACTCCTAGGCCTCGAAGCGTTTGAGTGGCTTGTTGTAATGGCCAATGTTTCGGCCATTCTTGACGAGAGATGATGCTAAGGTCTGCACCTGTGTCCAGTAGCCCATTAAATCCATATCCTTGAATATTTAGTTTTAGCATGGGGTGAGAATCTAAATTTAAAGACAGCATAGCCCAATCTACACATGTGGAGCCTAATCGCCTGGAACCTCTTTCTACAGTACGACTGGAAAATTTATCATGCAAGCTGGGTATTATTAATAACTGTGCTATTCTATCTCCTGGTGAAATTACTGATATACCTCTTGGAGAACTAGCTATAATTTTTATTTCACCTTCATAATCAGGATCAATTACCCCAGGACTTATCATAAGTCCTTTTAGAGTAGAAGAACTGCGTCCGAATAATAAGCCTACTGTTCCTTTGGGAAGAGGTCCTTTTATTCCTGTGGGAATGATTTGAACTCCCATCTCTGGAGTTAGTACTGCTCTGGCGGAGGTACAGATGTCCAACCCTGTGCTCCCTCTGGTTTGTCTGATGAGGGATCTAATGGACAATGTGTCCTGGGCACTACCCTGATGGTGTTGCTGGGTTCCTCCAGTGCCCCATATATTTGTGGTCGTGGGCCCCGGAGCATTGGGGCCCCCTGTCTGTTTTTTGGCAATGAAGCCCGATGCTTTTCTCCACGATATCATGGGTAAACACCTGGTCCTTGTCCATTTTTTGATAATGGAGTACCCTCTATGGTGGTTTGAGAATGGCATTCATTAGCCCAATGTCTCCCTCTATGGCATCGTGGGAAAATACCCAGTATTCTACTCCTTTGATACCTAGCTTTGTTAAACCCTCCTCCTATGGGGCAATTCTTTTTAAAATGTCCTGTTTGTTCACAATTATAGCATGTTTTTGGCCTGGCATCTAAAGCCTGTTGTACTGCAGCTGCCAAGACTTTCCCTTGTTCATTAATGTCTCTCCATAATTTAATATATGTGTTTAAATCTCCATGTTTCCATGGTCTAATGGCCTCCTTGCACCATCTGTTTGCTTGCTCAAAGGCTAGCTGTTTAATTAATGGCATTGCTTGTTCTGTGTCCCCAAAAACTCTGGTAGCTGTTTGAATAAGCCTATCTACAAATTCAGTGTAAGGTTCATTAGCTCCTTGTATTATCTTAGATAACTTACCTTGTAAATCTCCATGTCCTTGTAAAGTCTTCCATGCCCTAACTGCATCTGCAGCAATTTGTGAATATGTAGCAGGATCATATCTAATTTGTTGCTGATGATCCTCATAAGGTCCTTTTCCTAACAACATATCTAGATTTCTCTGAGGATAACCAGCTGCTGCATATCGCCTAGCCGTCTCCATGCAAAATTCCTCATTGGCAACCTTCCATAACAGGTATTGTCCTCCATTTAGCACAGCTTTACACATATTAGCCCAATCTGCTGGCGTCATGTCCAAGTTGGTAATGGATTCGACCATGCTTACCGTGAAGGGTGCTTGGGGACCATAGGTTGTTACAGCCTCCTTTAACTGCTTCACTGTTTTGAAATCTAAAGCATGGTGAATTCGCTGCCCTCCTGCCTGCTCAAGTACAGGGCATGCTAATCTTTGAGGTCCTGTCTCAGGATCCCATCTATCAACTATGGGGGTTGGGGGCCCCATAGATGGAGCTGTTGGTTGGACACTTACACCCTCTGGTGATAGAACAGTGTTAGTAGCAGCCTCCTGTTGTAACTTTTCCCCTGATAGTTCTTCCTCCTTTAAATTTTCTTCCTCTGTCTGACTAGCTCGAGAGACCTTCTCTTTTACTTGATCTAAAATGCCTTTCTCCATGGTCTGAACCTCTAACAATTTACTTAACACTCTTTCAGTTTGTTTTTTACTAATTTCTAATCTACTATAAAGATAATGCAACCCAACAAGATAACACAAAACAAAACCGAAACAGAATGAAACAAAAACGGAACAAAAAATCGTTGTATCAATTTTCCTGTTTTCTTGAAATGTGTTTTCGTGGTCTATCTCTATCTCTTCCTCAGGGCCAAACAACTTCAAACCTTGAGCCAACCATTTTTCCCAGTTTGCCTGAGAAAGTTCTAGGGATAGGCAGCTTGAAACAAAATCAAAACAAGAACACATTGTTTTTTGAAATGGTCACCCATTCTCTTGCCTTCCCTCAGGGGTGAGCAATTTCACTTACCTCCGAGCTTCAGGCGTTCCCCGCATGGCCCACCAAATGCCGCAGTCTGGCTGGGCACAAATCAAGAGCCACTCAAGCAGGAACAAACTTTATTTCCAAACTCCCCCAGCACACTCCCTGGGAACTCTCCCGAACGCCACCCACACGGCTCCTCCAGGAACACACCACACACCAACCAGAACTCCCTCCACCGGAACTTCACCAACCAACGCGAACTCTTCAGGAACCCCATGAGAGCTCAACGGGAACTCCGTGAGAACTCAAAAGTCATCATCTTTTTTTTTTAATATTTTTATTTTTTAGTTTTTGGCGGACACAACATCTTTGTCTGTATGTGGTGCTGAGGATCGAACCCGGGCCGCACGCATGCCAGGCGAGCGCGCTACCGCTTGAGCCGCATCCCCAGCCCCAGAGCAGTGAGAAACACATTTCTGCTGTTCAGGAGCACCCAGACTGAGGTCTTCTATGGCACAGTCCCAAGGAGACTCACTGTCGGCCGGCAACTCCCAGCAGCACGCAGAGAGCCTGCATGGACGCTGGATGGCCTCTCATTCTGCACTGAGGATTAGGGGCCCTTGTGGGGGGGTCCATGTCAGCAGTCAGGGCTCCGTGTCTCTGCCCCTCCTGCTCATGGCTGGAGGTGGGCACAAGGGAGCGTCAGTGGCATCCCCTCCCCTGACAAGTCCACAGCCCTGGCTCCCAGAGGCCACACCTGGTCTCCTCACTGGCTATCCCTCCGAGTGTCCCCTTGGTGGACTCGCCTGGTCTCAGCTCCCGGTGGCTTCTGCTCAGTTTCAGTTCGTGTCTCTGCCCCTCAGGGTGGGCTCATGGTCCACATGTGGCCCTGGGGTCAACAGCACATCTCCTGGTCAGGACTCCCCATGCAGGATACCATGGCCCCCTCAGCTGTCCTCATACTGACCCTGGAACCTGTGGGTCTGGAAGGGACTCTGTAGATGTGATTGAGTGAAGGGGCTTGAGATGGGCATCCAGGTAGCCCAACGTGTAGTCACAAATGTCCTTACAACAGACTGGGGGACCTGACTCAGGTGACAGGACATGCCAGCCAAAGTCACTGAGAGCCGTGGGATGCGGAGGGCCACCCACCAGGGAGCACAGCTGGAGCTAGAAGACAGAAAGATCTGGACAGCCCCCAGAGCCCAGGAGTGGCCTCTGTCCTGTGAGCCTGCCCACCCCAGCCCAGCCCCGATGGACTCACGCTGGGGTCCAGCACAGAGATCGGACATCCAGAGTAAGTCAGTAGCTCTCTTTCCCTGTAGCCGTGACAGCCGATGCCCAGACTCTCCCCAGAGCAAATGCTCCACCTGCTGATGGTGCAGCTCTCCAGCAGCTTAGAGCAAGCCCCAGACCCTCAACCCACACCTTTCTCTCCACACCCTCCGACCCAACAGGCTCTGCAGCTGGGCCCAGAATCCACCCAAGAGCTACCTTCCCGGCTCAGCTGGCCCTCAGTCAGAGCTTTTGTACTGTGCCGGACAGTGCAGCGGCACCCTGGGGGTCTTCCTGGCCACCTTTCCCACCATGCCTCTTCCCCCTAGGCAGCAAGGGTCCCAGGGCTGCAGCACCTGGGATGGAGACTCAGGGCTTGCCAAGCCCAAGACGCCTTCCCATGTCACCAGAAGGCAGGTCCTGAGACCTAGGAGCCTGATAGCTAGCAGCACCTGACTCTGCTTCCTGTCCAAGCACACACACGTGCACATAGGCACACACCCATGCATGAACACATGCACACAGATAACACATGCACACATACACACAAGCACACACACACACACCCATGCACACAGGCAATGTACGCACATGAACATGCACACAACATGCACACACACGTGCACACAGGCAACACACGCACATGCACACACAAGCACATGTGCACACAGGCACACACCCATGCACACACACATGCACAAAGCAATGCATGCACATGCATTCACAAGCACACATGCACACATGTACCAGGCAACTCACGCACACGCACACACAAGCACGTGTGCACACAGGCACACAACCATGCACACAGGCAAGGTACACACATTCACACACAAGCACACATGCACACAGGCACACATCTATGCTCACACATGCACACAGGCAACGCACACACACACACAAGCACACATGCACACAGGGACACACCCATGCACACACACATGCACACGCGCAGCCCTGTGCTTCCCAAGCTCACAGGACCCCTGGTGAGGACTGTGCCCAGCCTCCATCTCCTCCAGACCCATCAGGACCGCATGCCCCACCCCTTGGCTTGGAGCCTCCCTGACTGCTCTAATTAATTGCCACAAGCCCAGCTCTCGCCCTCCCCTGCTGGGACATCTTCTGGCCTTGTGCACTCCCAGTTCACCCTCGTGTCCGGCGGGCTCCAGGAGAATAGGGTTGCTCCTGTCTTCCCTTCAGCTCCAGCTACTGGCACACAGCCCTGAACGGACACATGGCCTCGGGGCCCTAGCACCGTCCTGACTTGTAGGGTCCCAGGTCTGCCTCCCCAACCCCTCCACCTCCACATGATGCAGACAGGTTGGATTTCTTTCCCAAAGCAATTCCCTCTGAAGAGACCATGGACCCTGGACCCTCTCACTCATGGTCATCATCCATCTGCTTCCCACTGGGGGTCCAGGTCCAGCAGGGCAGCCAGCAGACACACCCTACCAACCAGGAGAGCTGGATGAAGGAAGAGGGAGGAAGGGCCTGCTGGTCAGTAGGCAGTCCTGCAGCCTGAAGGCCAGCTTGGCCCCTGCCCCAGTGGTCTCCAGTCTGGCCTTGCAGGAGGGGCCTCCTGGTGTGGTGGTGGGGCGGCTCCTCCGGCCTTGTACTTGCCCAGAGCCCCCTCCACAGACCCCTGGATGGCTTGAGGGGCATCAGGCACCAGGACTCTGGCCCATGGCTTGCCTAGAGCAGTGGCCACTAGACTAGTTCAGAGGGGCTGTATGGGGGCTTTTTTCTGTCCAGGAAACGTATTTATAGAAATGCCCAAAACCGTGTGATGCGATGCCCGTGGCTTTCTTTCAGCACCGCCTTCCGGTGTCAGGCACGTGGTGCAGCCAGCACATGGGTCCTCCACCCGCTGATCTGACTCGCTGCCTTCAGCCACCTCACCCACAGGGCTGGGGAGCTGTTCCCAGCAGCTTTCCTGCTGCACAGCAGTCAGCTGGCTCCCGCCCACCAGAGAAAGCCCTCTGCTGCAGACACGTGGCAGCCAGATGGCCCTGGGGCCTCTGCGGGACTGGGGCTGTGTGCCCTTCCCGGCACCAAAGCCACAGGGCGTAACTCAGCCTGCCTGGGGGTGAGGCTGTTGACATGCTTCGTGTCCCCCACGTCCACAGCCTGGCCGGTTGAGGAGCCCTGCCTCGGGCAGCCCCTCAGGCAGCACATCTGTTTCCACTCTGGTGACAAACAGGATGTGCGGGCCCTCCCACGCCTCATCCAGGCCGCTTGGAGCCTGCTGGGTCACCACCAACCGCCTGGCCCCGCACACCCTCTCCTGGAGTTTGTGGGGAGGTCTGGGCCCACCCCAGCCCCCTGGCTCGCAGACCGAGGCCTCCAGGCCAGAAGCCAGGCTTTGGTGTCCAGAAGAAGGGCCTCCCAGAGGCCCACAGGTCTCCAGCAAGGGCCCATGTCCACACTGGGGCCATGGCTGGGTCTGCACTGGCCAAGTGTGTTCTGGAAGATATACCAGACCCCAAAAGAGAATGTGGGAATAAAAGCGGAAACAAAAAGGATTTTTTTTGTCTCCTTCCAAAGACAAATTCAGGGCCAGCAGTGGTACAAACCAGCAATGAGACCAGAAGGAATTATGGGAAAGGATACCTTCCCTGCCCGTGAACAAGGGCTGCCTAGGACAGTGCAAAGACCAGGAACTGAAGACAGTGAAACTGAGAGAGCAGGTCGTCCTGAAGGGTCAAGCCACCATAGCAACAGCACTAGGGAGACACACCAAAAAGTCTACGGCCAGGTTCTCCTAAGGAGAGGCCAACACAGTGTGGATATGGGTGGAGTAGATGTAGGTGTGGGCTATGGATACAGACACTGAGAGATAGAGCAAGAAAGCATGGATAGCAGAGATGATATGGATACAGATATAGATGGATATATCATAGATGGATGGACAGATGACAGATGATATCGATACAGATCAAGATGGACAGGTGATGGAAGGATGGATGATAGATATATGAATACAAATAGAAATGGATAGATCATGGATGGGTGGATAGATGATATGTATACAGAATCAGATGGTTAGATCATGGATGGGTAGATGACAGCAAAATGACACAGATACAGAAGGATCAATTTTGAACGGGTATAGTGATGATAGCTGACATAGATGTAGATGCAGATAGATAGATTTTGGAAGGGTGGATAGATGATAGATGATATTAGTACAGAAACAGATCATGAATGTGTTGATAGATGAACAATTATTTGGATTCAAAATCAGATAGAAAGCTATGGATATATAGATGACAGGTGGTATAGATACAGACACAGATGGATCGATCATAGATAGGTACATAGGTAATGCATAATATGGATACAGTGACAGATGATTAGATCTCTGATAGGTGGATAGATGAAAGTATATACGGACCTGGATACAGATGGATAAATCATGGATGAGTGCACAGATGACAGAAATACATATAGGGATGGATAGATGACCGGATAGGAGAGATGACAGCTGTCATGGATACAGATACAGATGGACATATGGTGGATGTTTGATAGATAAAAGATGACATGGAGACAAAATCATGGAATTTGCAGGGAAATGGATGGCACTAGAGCAGATTATGCTAAGTGAAGCTAGCCAATCCCTAAAAATCAAATGCCAAATGTCTTCTTTGATATAAGGAGAGCAACTAAGAACAGAGCAGGGAGAAAGAGCAGGAGGAAAAGATTAACATTAAACAGAGACATGAGGTGGGAGGGAAAGGTAGAGAAAAGGGAAATTGCATGGAAATGGAAGGAGACCCTCACTGTTATACAAAATTACATATAAGAGGTTATGAGGGGAATGGGAAAAAAAAACAAGGAGAGAAATGAATTACAGTAGATGGGGTAGAGAGAGAAGATGGGAGGGGAGGGGAGGGGGGATAGTAGAGGATAGGAAAGGTAGCAGAATACAACAGTTACTAATATGGCATTATGTTAAAATGTGGATGTGTAACCGATGTGATTCTGCAATCTGTATTTGGGGTAAAAATGGGAGTTCATAACCCACTTGAATCTAATGTATGAAATATGATATGTCAAGAGTTTTGTAATGTTTTGAACAACCAATAAAAAAAAAGATGATATGGAAACAAATCCAGGTGGATCAAACATGGTTGTAGGGATAGATGATAAGTGACATGGATACAGATACAGATGGATGGATCACACATGGCAGGATAAATGATAAACAAGATCATTGGTGGGTAGATAGGTGATGGATGATATGGATAGAGATACATCATGGATGGGTAGATGATAGACAATATGGAAACAGATACAGATTGATGGATCACAGATGGATACTAACATGATAAATCATACAGATATAGATACAGATGGATAGATCATGGATAGGTGGATAGATGACAGATGAAATGGATGGATAGATCATAAACAGGTAGATAGATTATACATAACATGAATACAGATCCTGATGGAGAGGTCATCGATGGGTGTATAAATGATAGATGACATCAATACAGATATTTATGGTTGTTCATGAATGGGTGGGTAGATGATAGAGGACTGGATATGGATACCAATGGAGAGATCATAGATGGGTAGATAGATGATAAGGATACAGAAACAGATGGATAGATCATGGATGGTTAAATTACAGATGATATGGCTATACATACACAAGGGTAGATAGATGACAGATGACATGGACACAGGTGCAGATGGATAGATCATTAATGGGTTGACAAATGATAGATGATGAATACATATGCAGATGGGTAGATCATGCATGGTTGGATACATGATAGAGGATAAGGAAACAGATACAGAAAGATTGATCATGAATTGGTGGATGGATGATAGATGACATGTATACAGATACAGATGGATAGATCATGAATGGGTGGATACATAAATGATGATTTTGAGCCAGAATCAGATGGATAGATCATGGGTGTCTAGATGACAGATGCCTTGGATACAGATACAGATGGATAGGTCAGATGGGTGGATAGATGAAAGTTGATATGGTCCTAAATACAGAAGGGTAGGTCATGGATTGGTGGACAGATGACATGGATGTGGATACAGATCGACAGATCATGGATGGATTGGTAAGTGATAGATGACATGGATACAGATACAGATGGATAGATGATGGATGAGTGGACAGATGATAGAATACATGAATACAGATAAAGATGAATAAATCATGGAAGAGAAGATAGATGGTAGATGATATTTATACAGATACAGGCGGATAGACCATGGTTGAGTGGATAGATGTTGGACAATATGAACACAATTGGATAGATAATGTATGGGTAGATTATAAATGATATGGATACAGATATCAATGTATAGATCATGGATGAGTGGATAGATTATATAGGTAGATGATAGATATATAGACACAAATGTATATGAACTAGGTAGAAAGATTGTAAATGGATCAATGAGAGACGGTATAATGTGGATACAAATATAGATAGACTAGATTATAGATAGATGATATATTGATAGTTAATAGATGATATAGATCTTGACAGAGATAGACTAGATATGATATATGATGGATAGACAGGTAGCTACTTAGGTAGGTAGTTGATATGGGTATGTATGCAGATAGATAAAATACATCAATAGAAGGAAGTTGATACAGACTTTTTAGTATATATGTGGGTGTAAATAAAGATATTGATAAGTGGAGGTCAGTGGAATGCAGATGAAGACATGTACGGGAATCAGTGTGGATGTGGAGATGGACAATTAACGTGCCTATTTTCACCAATGAATGTCCAGGACTATAAAGAACAATCTAGTCAAATGACCACATCTCATTTTTCAGTTTGAATGAAGCCAGGGTTGGTGGGACTTAATAACACTCACCACTAAGCCATCACCTGCCATGATTAGAGGGAAACCTCCTGCAGCGTTGGTGAGGAAACAAGACAGGAATATAAGTCACATTTTTTTCCATTCTACTTTTTTAAAATTTTTATGGTAGTTGTAGATGAACAGAAGGCCTGCTGGCGTCCATGGTGCTGACCCTGAACGAGCAGATGCAAGACACCCTGGCCTCCACAGGAAGTAAGAGGCAGGCCTGGGAGGCCAGCACGTCTGCCCCCATGTGGACGCCCTCAGACTCCCCCCTGGAAAGCCTGGTGGGGCCATGGGAGGGGCACAGCCAGGACCCCAGGACGCAGCCTCCAGCAGGGTGCAAAGCCTCCTGGGAGGACACAGGGCACCGCCACGCAGCTCTGGAGAGTAGCCACATGGGCTGCAGCCAGCTAAGACCCAGGGGGGCTGCCTGAGGCCTGGGGCCTCCACACTCAGAGACACAGAGATGCCAGGCTCTGAGCTTCGGGGTTGGCGCCTGCCCTGTGGGTTTAGTCGGCCCCGTCTCTACCCAGCCACTGCATCCACAATTAATGAAACTCAGTCACACCTATGAGGGGCTCTCAGTCCACCAAACTGGGTCACATTGGCAACTGTGCTCTCCAGAGGTCCACACATGAGAGTGGAAGAGAAATCCCTTCCAGCAAATACATAACCCAACAACGAAAACAAGACATAGGAGAGAGCCAACTAGGCCAACACCTCCCAGGTCGCGATTCACCAGAAAATGTCCCCAAGGGCTGTGGCCGGGCTCAGGGAGAGCTTGCGCAGCAGGTGTGAGACACGGGGCTGGATCCTCAGCTATAGCTCCGTTTGAGGAACGGAGCCCCAAACCAAGCAGGAGTAGCTACTCCCGTAGCTGACAGAGCAGATTTCACCCCAGGGTTAACCAGAAGAGACTAAGAAGGTCGCTTCATATTGGTAAAGGGAACAATCCAAGAAGAAGATATAACAATAATAAATATTGTGCCCCAAATATGAGTGCAACTAATTACGTAAAAGTCATACTTCTCAAATGGAAGCCCCCGATAGGTCCCAGCATGATAATACCAGGGGATTTCAACACACCTCTCTCCCCATCTGGACATAAACTCAGTAAAGACTGTTTGGACCTGGAAAATATTATAAATCAAATGAAACTGACAGACAGCTGTAGCCTATTTCATCCAACAACAGCTGAATACACTTCTTCTCAGTGGGTCATGGACTTCTCCAAAATAGATCATATTTTAGGCCACAGAGCAACCCTTAGCAAGTACAAAAAAAAAACTAATCTTATCAGATCCTAATGGAATGAATTAGAAATCCACACAACAAATCCTACTACATAAACACAGAGAGATTAAAAATACCCCTTTTTGTAATACCAGAGATTGAACCCAGGGAACCTCAACCACTAAGCCACATCCCCAGCCCTTTAATTTTTTGTGTTGAGACAGAGTCTTGTGAAGATGCTTAGAGCCTTGCGAAGTTATTGAGGCTGGATAGGAACTTGTGATCCTCCTGCCTCAGCCTCCCAAGCCACTGGGATGACAAGTGTGTCCCACCATGCCCAGCTGAACAATACTCTTTGGAATGACGAATGGGTGACAGAAGAAATCAAGGGAGAAGTTGATTTGGTCCCAGACCCTGTGGGAACCTGTGAAGGCACATAGAAGAGTGCCATTAGTGTCCACATCAGAAAGCCAGAAAGATCCCAAACAAGTGAACTAAGGATGCACCTCAAGGCCTTGAAAGGAACAAGCCAGAGCCCAAGACAATAGAAGTCAGGAAGTAACATGAGAGCAGAAATCAATCACCTTGAGAATAACGGAGCAATACAAAGGATAGAGGAGACAAAGAGTTGGTTCTTAGAAAGAAAACAAAAACTACATCAACGAGCCCAGAGCCAAATAACCAAACGAAATGGGGAGAAAAACCAAATTAATAAAATTAGAGATGAGAAAGGAGAAGTCCATGACATCTCAGAAATCCAGCAGGACTTTAGGGACTATTTTGAAAGTTTATATTCCAATAAATTGGAAAACCAGGAAGAAATGGACACATTACCAGTCAATACAGTCTGCCAAAACGGAATCGAGAGGACACAGAAAACTTCACAGAACCCCGACTTGCGATGAGGTACAAGCCGTAATCAGGAGCCTTCCAATGGAGCAAAGCCCAGGACCAGAGGATTCTCAGCTGACCTCTACACACCCTTAAGCAGCACCGGGCCAGCCTTCCTCACATTATCCCCAGCAATACACACCTCCCAGGAGCTTGGGGTGGCGCTGCGACAGGAGCACCGTGGTCTGCACGGGAGGGAGGTGCACAAAGGCGCCTGGACAGGGCCAGGGGGGCACAGCAGCAGGGGGGCACAGGCGCTGGCTTTCAATGACTTGAGGTTGGCTGAGAGGACACTGAAGTTATGTGTGTTGGGCTCCATTGGCATCAGTTTTTAGGAAGAGAGGGAGGCAGAGACCACCCTGCAGAGAGACCTGGCCCAGCCCCCGCCCCTCCGCACCCTGAAGGTGACTGGAGCACAGCAGGTCCCTCCCGGGGTCTTCCTGCCGCTCTGCCTCAGCCCTCCCCTGCCGTGCACACAGCTGGGCGCCCAGCCAGGGAAACAGGCAGCGGAGACCAGAGGCGCCCACGTTCCCCTCCCCACCAAGGCAGGAGCCCGGGTCCCACACTCTGAAGCTCCCTGTGCCCAGCCTTAGGATTCACAGGGCAGCTGCAGTCCTGCTAGTGCAGCAGGTCCCGGCCAGCAGTGCGGATCCTCCAGGCCCCTTCAGCCCAGAGCCACAGTCCTACAGACCTCCAGGCCACTCACAGGCAGGAGGGGCCTAGAGGAGGACAGACTTCCTCAGAGGGACGGACAAGCCACCACGAAGAGGTCAGAGTTCCCGGTGCTGAGGTGGGAAGAGTGCAGAGCATGTGGGGACGGAGTCGCTGTGCCCCTGCTGTGTCTCCGGGAGAAGGGCAACATCTGTGCGCCATGCTCGCCTTGGGGCAGAGGCCCAGGAGGCTGCATGCGGGCTTGGGAGTGAAGGGACTTGGAGGTGGCTGTGGAGGGAAACGCGGCTGCCTGGTCCTCCTCCAGCCCTCCTGCCACCTTGGGAGAGTGCCCCTGAGAGCACAGCACAGCCCGCAGAAGAGCTCTCTGGTGACTGGCCCAGCGCCTGGGTTCCCCCAGCCAGGTCAGCAGTGTGGCTGCACAGGCCAGGCTCAAGGCTTCCAAATGCACCCTGACTGCCAACCAAGACCTGGTGATGGCCCTGTGTGTACCACCGTCCCGCGGCTGCCTGGCGGGGAGCACAAAGGCCCCCGAATGCTGAACTACCCGACTGTCCTCACAGCAAAGAGGCAGCCTGTTACCGTCTAGGGCTGGGTCCACTGTCTCCATCCAGCAGGGGACTGAAGAGCAGGACACAGGGACGGCAAGACGCAGGTTGCTGGAAAGAGGGACAGAGACAGACTTCTGCAGAGAGAAGGGTTGATTGGGGTCCCCTGTGTCCACGCGTCTGTTTTAGTTTTTCTGTTGGGTTCCCCACCTAGGGTCAGGAGTAGGGAGGTGTCTGTCTGATTGGGTCCTGGGCGTGCCCACAAGTACTTTGTCCAGCAGGACGCGGACCTCACCAGAAGACCCTGTCCACGCGCCTTTGTCCTGGCCCTGCCCCGACCTCCTCCCTCGCCATCTTGCCCTGGCTGCCTGGGCCTCTAATTCTCCCTCCGTCCAAGTCCTCAGAGTCTCAGGACTTCGTTTGTCCCCACAACACCTGTGCCCTTGGGGCGGCTCTCACAGTCACCATGGTCAGGTTAGCCTGTCGCAGCTTCTGGGGTGAGCCCCAGACGGTAAGGATAGAGCAAGGCCCCTGCGTGCTGGAGGGCTTCACATGTCAACGGGGCTGGGAGGTGATGTCCAGATGCTGGTCAAACGTCACTGTGGTGACTCTGGTGTGTCACCAACACTCAGAGCAGTGGGCAGAAGCTGGGAAGGGCAGGGCAGTCCGGGAAGCCCAGAGTGGCACTGAGTGGTGGTCTGCACCTCGAGAAAGCTGGCAAGGATTCTGAGAGTTGGCAACAGCACCCACCAGGCAGTGCCACCGCAGGGGACACACAGACAGCATGAAGGAAGGACAACCTGCAGCCCAGAGCCACAGGTCCCACAGACGTCAGAGCCATGCTGCAGGGGCTGGGGCCGCCGGCCACCACAGTGTCTGCAGGCCTGAGTGCGGGCCACAGTGTCACACTGGGGGCTCCAGATACCCAGAAGTCACCCTGCTGGGCCTGAGACCTGCTCGGGAGCATGACCCCTCCGGTTTCTCCTTTGGGAATGAGAGCCTTCCCTCTCCCCCCGCCCCGCCCACCACCTACTGAGCTTTACAACAGATCACTGCTCTGAGTCACGGGCCACACGTGGGGGAATGTGGCCCCAGAGCCGACTCCACCCTGGCCTGAGGAGGCCATGTTCCCATGGGACTGAGAGCTAATGTGGAGTGGCTGAGGCTCTTGGAGATGCTGAGATGGGAATTTTGGAGAAATGTAGTTTGCATGTGGGAAAGACTGGGATGGAGTGGGGACCAGAGGACCGCCATTAGGGGATGCTTTGGGCCCATACAGGTCCTAATTCCCGGGGCCTCAGGACAATGAGAGTTTGGAAATGGAGTCTGCAGATGTCCTCACTTTGACATGAGGCCAGCTGGACTGGGGCGGGCATCAGATCCCACAAGATGCGTGTCTCCATAAATGGGTGCCCAGCTCAGACTGCACTCAGAGAGGTGGCCCCCGGGAGAGGCCTGCAGCACACTCTCCCTGCTGACAAAGAGGACAAGCCCCATAACCCCAGGGTGCCGAGGCCTGGCCTCCAGCACCACAAGAGGACACACTGTGCTGCTAAGGCCTTCAAGTGGCACCTCCTTTCTCCACAGAAAAGTCTTAACTGGGCTTCTCCAGAAATCTTCACCATGGCTGATTTTGGGGCTGTCAGCAAAAGAGTCTCTGCAAAAGAGTCCAATGTAGATAAAATTTTTATTTTCATGTTGCCCTGTTTTACTTGACCACTGGCCGGGAAGATACCAGCACTCCAGGTGCTGGGCACCCCCTTACTAGTTTTTCACAAACGTATCCAGTATAGTACTTTGTAGAAATGTGCAAACAAGGCCCCTGGCCTTGAGCTGGGCTTCACAGAGATGTCTACATTTTTAACATAAGTTACCAACTGGGCTCCATGGTAACAGCTGGCAGGGGAGGAAAGAAAGGGGAGAAGAAGCTCTCCCCTTCTCAGGTGTTGTCCTTGAAGAGTTAACTTGCCCAGAACAGTGAAAGAAAAACCTGCTTTTATGTGAATTTCTGCAGACTGTGAACTTCTGAGCCCCTCCCCTTACACGCTGGGTATAAAGTTCTGAAACTCCCTGAACTCAGGGTTCAGGGGATTGATTGATTACAGCAAAAGCTGTGCCCTCTGAACCTGGCTGCAGCCAAATAAAACTGTTTCCTGCTATCTTTGGTGCCTCACCTCGACTGTTTCTACAACATTTTTTTGCGACCCAGATGGGACAGAGGAGGTAGGGAAGGCTATTCTGCCTCTCTTGTCTCAGGGGACAGGCTTCCCTGGGGCAGTGGGGGACAGCAATTCCCCTTGGCGCCCAGGCCACTCTTGGCCTGAAGGATGATCGACTCACCCAGTGCCCTGGGGCTCCCACCCTGGAGCACAATGGAACCCACAGGCAGCAGGAACCAGAATTAGGGTTTTGGAGCACCGCCCATCTGAACAGGTAGGAACCGGGGTCCATTTGGTTCTGTAGCCCACCTGACTTCCCCTTGGAGGCCTAAGTGGGTGGAAGAGAGGCTTGATCACTCTCTGTTGGGTCCCGAGTACCCTCCAAAGTGGTTGGAGCTGAAACGGACCAGGAGAGTCGCCCGAGTAGTCTCTGTTCGGGGTCAGCGAGCAGAGGGGAAACCGTGACCCCCTTTTCTGGTTGGTTTGGAATTGTTGGAATCTGGGCGGTATAGAAATTCTGTCCTGGCCATGTCTGTGTGAAAGTGTGTGAATGAGATGACAAAGGGAAGGGTTCCGACCCAACCCGAGGGCCAAATCGAGTGCAGAGTCCTGATCCGAGGTTCCCTGGCACCTCATACAGTCTATGGCGGGATTTCACCAACCAACGTCCAGGTGAAAGCTCCGGGTCGGGGGCTGATACCGACTCACAAGGCTAAGAGGGCACTAAGTCCCCGCGAAGGGAGCAGCCGGAGATGGACGAAGCAAGTCTTGCCCTAGATGTGTGACACCGATGCAGGGTGGAACATTGGAGGCACACTAAGGAAACTGAGCCTTCTGAAATGTGTGTTAGAAACCTTTAGGAAGGTTTTCCTGGTAACTGTGGGTGAAACTCACTCCACAAAGGTTGCATACTCTGTGAATCAGAGTGGCCCACCCAGGATGTGGGCTGGCCACCAGAGGGATCTTTAGATGAGAGAGTCATGGCTGGGGTCCTTTTGATTATTGTTGGAACTTTCTCTGAACCATTTCTCTTATATTGATCGCTGGCAAGAGGTAGTACAGAAACAGCCCCCTTGGTTGAGAGCCTGTCTAGATGGACAGTCCAAGCTGATGTTAGCCAGGAGCACAGTGGTCTCTAAGACCCAGCGGAAAGCAGCTAAACAGAAAACCTGACTAGGAAAGACAGGAAGGGAAACAGTTTTCCCCATGAGCCAGAAGAGGACCCAGGAACTTATGTGCCACTCTACCCAACTTTGCCAAGACCACTGGAACAAAGACTGTCCCCTCAGCCACATCATCCTCAGAGGCAACAAATGATGGCCCCCAATACTGGCCATTCCATCTTCTGTGATTTCCTCAGAGCCAAAGGCTTCCTAGAACCAAAGACTCTTTCACCTCCCAAGATGAAGGTGGGAGATTTGTCCCGAGACCAGAGCCACAACCCAGATGAGAGCTCTCCAGATGCCCCTGCAAGGGATCAAAGGACATGCCCATGTTGACCAGAGGGAAACACCTGAGGGATACAAGGCAGTTTGTGTGCCAGCCTTTCTCCACTATTGCGCTCATAAGCTGGAAAAATCATACTCCCTCCTACATGGAGAAACCCTGGGCCATGACTGATCTGATGCAGCCCATTACCCAGACCTAGGATGGGCCCAACAAAGAAGAAGGTCTAAAGAGATATCAAGAAGCCTTCATAGGAAACCTCAGAGAAGGGAAAAAAAGAACAAAACACACTGTCTGTGCCCAAGAGTTAGAAGGAATCGGAGCCAGCCCTGAGCCCTAGCCAAAGCCGAGTGCATCTGCAGACAGACAGAGCCGAGATAAGCCTCCCGCTGCTCCAGCATCTCCCTCTCACACCCTCCATAGCCCTGAACATTTCTCTCAGCTCCACATCTGCCTAAGGCCCCTCTGCCCTATGAAACTGGCAGCAGTGATCAAAAGAGATGTGCCCAACTGACTCAGAGCTGAGTGTCCAGGCCACTGCAGCTGCCACCCCTCTCCCTGCCCAGAGGCGCCCAGGGGAGGAGGGGCACATACAAGTGTAGCAGCCACAATGCAAGTTTGTCAGCAAGGAGATGCAGAGGCTCAAGCAACAGGTGACCAATGCAGCCTTTGTGGGGCAGACTCACAGTGACATTTGCCAACAATCACAATCCTAGAGGACTTTACTGAGAAGGAGCCAGTGAGCTGATTCAGGTGGCCCCCACAGTTTTCCTCAATGGAGACCCAGAGGCTCAAAGACAGGCAGACCAGAAAGATAAAGAGGAGGATGGATCTCCTTACAGCTGCCCTCACCACAAACCCAGAGGTCACTCAAAGGGAGGTCTCACTAGAACAAAGCCAATGGCCCAAATGTTCATAGAGAAAAAAATGTGGCCAGACAAAAGGGAAAGGCTCCAATGGCCCCATCGGGCAAGCCCCCACTGCCATGCTCAAATGCTAAGCCTTGAACAGAGAAGGAGCGAATGTTTTCCCCCAGCCTTGGGCCCCAGTCCCATCCTTTCAGTTTCTTCCCACTTGCTCGGAAGTCCATGATTGACGAATATGGCAGGGGTCCCATAGACACACACAATTGCATCTGATGCACGGGACCCAGGGCCTCAGGAGGGCTCAGCTGCTACAAGCCCCCAAATGAACCAGGAATATGTTCATGTTAACAGCCAGTAGTGGGCCATAGGGTGCTTTCCCCCAGCCTTTGTCACCAGCCCCCTCCAAAAGGACATGCCACCCTGGGGCCAAGCCACACGCTGTGAGCCACCAGCAGGAAGGGTCAGAGAGCCCCCTGCACCCAGGCATACTGAACAAAAACACAAGTGGGGCAGCTACTCTATACAATTAGAGCAGGATCCCATCTGGCAGGAGGAGGGAGCCACACAGACAAAGAGCAACACCTAGGTGGGCACAACGTGGTGGCCACACTGGGACACACAGGGAACAGCACCACTGCCCTCCAACCTGACAGATGGCCCATGGCGAGATTTACATAGGTGCCTTTTACACAAATGATGTCCCAGGTCATCAGTCTCTGCTGGGATTTTCATTAGATTTAAGAGTTGGAGAATCCCAGCAGCCAAGATCCTGCACTGGGAGATAACAAAAATGTCCTGCATCTTAAGGCACCAGAGGCTCTGTGTACACTTCCCTTCCCTAATGACAGTTCCTCCCAGGGGCTTGAGAACACCATCCTTGGGACAGCAGTGGACTCTGACTTAAAAGCCCATATGTATCAAGAAAAAGTCACATAACTTGCTGAAATCTGACTCAGCAATAGAACAGACCACAGCAGCTGAGCCTCCAAAGAATCAGGAGATCTGCTCAATTCCAGTCCCTCCAACCTGCCATCAGACTAGAGAATTCAGATTCAGCCATATATGGATCCCCAACTTTCAGTTATGGCAAACCCCTCTGTGAAGCCACAAAGGGGGAGAATGGGGTCCTCTAATATGAGGGCCAACTAAGCAAAAGGCCTTTGAGGACATTCAACCAGCACTCCCAGGGCACCTGGACTAGGGCTCCCTGACCTCACAAAGTCTTTCTTTATGTACATCCATGAACAGTCAGGAGAGGCTTTAGGAGTCTTGACTCAGGTGCTGGGGACATAGCACTGACCAGTGGCCTATCTATCCAAACAGCTGGACTCTGTAGCCCAGGGCTGGCCACCTTGTTTATGGGCCCTTGTGTTGGAAGCTGATAAACTGGCTATGGGACAAGAACTGGTTGTCAGGTTCCTCATTCAATTTTGACATTGTTAAGAGTACAAAGGACAATATTGGTTGACTAATGGTCAATACCAGGGCATGTTATGTGAAAACCCATGTATCCATGTGGAAGTCATCCAGACTCTAGTCCCAGCAACCTAGCTGTCCGTCAGACCTGCACAACCTGACCACCACTGTGTTGAAGTGTTCTCCAGCAGACCAGACCTGACACACCAGCCCCTCAGGGACCCTGATGTGAAGCACTTCACAGGTGGTAGCAGTTTTATAAAAGATGGGGTATGTTTAGCTGGATATGCAGTGGTCACTCTGGACTCCACTGTTGAGGCAGAACCTCTGCCTCAGGGAACTGCAGCACAAAAAGCAAAACTTAATGCTTTGACTTGAGCACCTCAGTTGACAGCAGGAATCTGTGTGGATATTTACACAGACTCAAAATATCCATTAGCTACCCTTCATGTTCATAGGGCCTTATGTAAGGAAAAGGGAGACATGATGTATGGGCAAGAAATTCTTAAACTTTTGGATGCGCTATGGGCTCCCTGGAAGGTGTGATTATATATTGCCAAGGTCATCGAAAGGGAAACACTGTGGTTTCTCAGGGCAACCGGAGAGCTGACAGAGGGGCCAAGTTAGTTGTCTGCAAGAAACGGGAAGAAAATCCAGTCCCAGGTTTAAATGCTGCCCTTCTGCCTGGCTGACTGTCTAACAGAATGGGAGCCAACATATTCCCAATGTGAAAGAAAGTGATATAAGAATGAACAAGAAAATTTTCTCCCAGATGCATGGTGGAGATTTTCTGATGGGCGGCACAGCCATCCCGGAGATTCTAGCCGCAGCCTTTATCAGATAGTTCTACAGGAGAAAACATTGGAAATACAGCACTTGAGACAGTTCTGAGTCAACATTTCTATGTCCCCTGGCTCACAAACTTCACGTGAACATTCTGAAAACAATGTGAGGTTTGTGCTCACAACAATCCTTGTCAGGGGCCAGAGCTCCCACCAGGAATCCAAAGTATAGGAGGAGCATCTTTTGAAGACTCAGAAATAGACTTCACTGAACTACCACGCTCACAGGGCTATAAGTAACTTTTGGTTTTTGTGTGTTCCTCCTCTGACTGGGTGGAAGCATTTCCCACCCGCCCTGAAAAGGCTAGGGAGATACTAGGATGCTTCTCTGGGAAATGATTACAGCTTTCTTATCCCAATAACTATTGGCTCAGACAATGGGCCAGCTTTTGGGCAGAGGTGATAGGATTACTGACCAAGTGTTTAAACATCAGATGAAAGTTACATCCTGCCTATAGGCTGCAGAGTTCTGGTAAAGTTCAAAGGATGAGCAGGACTTTAAGTCTCAATTGTGTGACCTGTGACAGGAGACACACTAACATTGAGATGAACTTCTCCCTATTACACTGTCGAGGATTAGATCCACTCCCACTAGGAGGACTGGATTCTCTCTTTATGAGACAATGTACGGGAGGCCTCCTCTTATTAGGGAACTACAGGGAGACTTAAGAGAGATAGGAGAATTCACCCTGAGATGACAGCTTCAGGCCTTAGGGAAAACTTAGGTTCCCAACCAATGGGTTAGAGAAAGGTTGCCAGTAAGTTTGACCCAGGTGCACACTCCTTCAAGACAGAGATTGAGTCTGGGTCAAAGAATAGAATATATAACCCCTGATCTTCTTTGGAAGGGCCCTTTCACTGTTATTTTATCCACCCCAACTGCAGTAAAGGTTGCAGAGATAGGTCCCTGGATTGACTACACCAGACTCACGCCTGCAGCTGAGGACTGGGAGTGCTCTCCAGATGCTGCTACGCCCTTGACGCTGACCATCCAGAAAAAAAAGAAAGAAAAAAAAAAAAAAACACCAGAGAAGCTTGAGGATCAGAAGGACAACAGCCCTGCTCCAGTCACTCTGGAAGCTGACTGGTCTTTGCCCAGCCAAAGCTTGAGGAGACTACGGCCCTGTTTCAGCCACACAGGAGGGACTGGCTATCAATGCATGGTGAAAGATAGACGTCCCACCAGGACTAATGAACTCTTTCAACCTCTAAGATAGTTCTTATGCTGTAATGCATTGCCACCCCTTGCTTCTAGATATATACACAGTTCTCTGTTTGGTTTTTGCTACTGGTTTGATAACAGTAACTCCTACTGACTGGACTCTGGGTAACAAAATTTCACTCACACATTTTTTCTTGCTTATATAAGTTTTCTAGGATTTGTTTGGTGTTATTAGTATGGCTTTATTAACTTATGCCGTTTAACCTATGCTAACCAAAATGTTAGTCTATCATTTAGTTTGGTTTCCTTTGATAACCTTAAGAGGCTCTACCCTACTCCTATTCCAACAGTGGAGATCATGTGAACCATGTGTCAAGCCAATCCACTATAACCAAGAGGTGGTAAAATTAGGACCTGTTCCACCAGAGGAATGTTCTAGATGGATAGCTGTTTGGAAAGAAAAAAAAGAGTTCTATTGGAAAGAAACTTGATTTTGGAGGTCACCAAGCTTGAGGTGAAGGTAACTGGCCACCCCAGAGGATTATTGCCACAAATGGTCCCGCTTGCTACCTGGGCACAAAATGGCAGTTGGAGCTATAGAACTCCTATTTACATGTTAAACAGAATTATTCACTTACAAGCTGTACTGGAAATTATTATTAATCGGACTGCCACAGCCTTTGACCTCCTAGCCACACAACAGATGAGATGTGAGTGGCTAACTATCAAAACCACTTGGCATTAGATTACCTACTGGCTGGGAAAAAGAAATATGTGCAGAGTTCAACAGCTCAGATTGTTGCATCCAAATCAATGACAATAGACAAACAGTTAATGATATAGCCAACAACACAAGAGAACCAGCACATGTGCTTGTTCATACCTAGAAGGGCATTAAAGTTTGGGTCCCAAACATGCTTTTGGGAGATGGTTTTCAACTCTTGGTAGATTTAAAAGCTTAACTGGTGTAGTGGGTATTCTGCAGCTAACCTGTTCATTGCTCCCATGTTTGGCTCCACTGTGCATTAAAACTATTGGGTCCACTATAGAAGCTGCTGTTGAAAGGATGACAACAACTAAGGTTTTGGCATTACATAAGGCTTTACGCCAAGATAATGGTAATGATGCTCTTAAATTTAAAGGATTAGATGTTGGGGATGCAAATCAAGTCAAGATGGCGCCTGGCACTTTGCCAGGAGGAGTGGTTTGTGAAGTGAGGCCAGTGAGCCATTAAGATGATGAGGATTCCTTATTGGCTGACTGCTATATCTAGATGATGTTAATTAAGTTAAGCTGTGTGTAATTAGTGAAGTATATATACCTCTGCTGTCCGGCAGAGAAGCGGCTCCTGCTACCTTGGGTGCCTGCTGCTTTGAGTTCTTGCTCAGTTCCCACTGAGTTCACTTGCAATTAAGTAGTTCCCACTTCAACCTTCAAGTTGCTTGTCACCTCCCGGTTATTTGCCCAGCCGGACTGCAGCAATTAAATTATGGGGAGTACCATTAAAGGGGGAATTGAAGTAGCACCCACATTTTCCACAGAAAAGTTTTACCTGGGCTTATCCAGAAATCCTCACCACGGCTGATTTGGGGGCTGTCAGCAAAAGAGTCTCTGCAAAAGAGTCCAATGCAGATAAACTTCCTATTTTCGTGTTGCCCTATTTTACTTGGCCACTAGCCGGGAAGATACCTGCACTCCAGGTGCTGGGCACCCCCTTACTAGTTTTTCACAAATGTACCCAGAATAGTAGTTTGTAGAAATGTGCAAACAAGGCCTCTGGCCTTGAGCTGGGCTTCACAGAGACATCTACATTTTTAAGAGAAGTTACAACTGGGTCCATGGTAACAGCTGGCAGGGGGAGGAAAGAAAGGGGAGAAGAAGCTCTCCCCTTCTCAGGTGTGGTCCTTGAAGAGTTAACTTGCCCAGAACAATGCAAGAAAAACCTGCTTTCATGTGAACTTCTGCAGACTGTGAACTTCTGAGCCCCTCCCCTTACACGCTGGGTATAAAACTCTGAAACTCCCTGAATTTGGGGTTCAGGGGATTGATTGATTACAGCAAATGCTGTGCCCTCTGAGCCTGGCTGCAGCCAAATAAAACTGTTTTCTGCTATTTTCGGTGCCTTGCCTGGTTTGTCCCTACAACAGCCTCCCTGTCCCTGGTGCTGAGTCCTGGCAGCCTGAGCAGATGACCACAAGTGTCCCCCTCCACTGCCAGCCCTGCAGCCCACACAAGGCCTCCCCAGCCTGCCTTGCTGGTGTGCTGAGCTGGGTGGGGCCCCTGGAACTCCAGCCTGTAAGGCTGAGCCATGCCGAGCTCCACCTAAGGTGAAGCTGGGCCCCCACAGCCACCAATGCAGGGGTGGTGTGCGCCCAGGACACCCTGCCTCTCCAGTCCTTGCCACATGCCCCCCCGGGACCAGAGGGGCACTCGGGGATGCCATGAGTCTGGCCTGTCCTGTGGGTGCCATTTGGTGGGTGCATGGCGTGCTCCCAGAGGCCCCGGAGCACGCCGTGACAGCTGGCCCCAGGACATTTCATGTTGAACACTTCCTCAGAGACCCGGGCTCACACAATTGTCCCTCACCCATGCACCATCCTATATGCTTCCTCTACAACTCCTCAGGGGGCCTTGACGTCCCCAACACCCTCTCCACCTCCTTTCCATTCCCATCACTCACCCCTCCCAGGCCCTGACATGGCCTGGCCTCTGAACAGGGGACGCCTCCCTGTTCCTGCTCTTCCAGAGCCTTCATCCTCAGGGCCCTCCAGAGCCCAGCTCAGGTCCCCCACCTCCTCTCTCACCCTTCACACCCGCCCAGGCACTGCGCTCCCCTTCCCTGTGGGTGGCCAGCTCCCCCAGGCCCTAGGGGAGCCCTGTTTCCCTCTCCAGTGCTGGCCCAGCAGTCCTGGACCCTCAAGGAGGGAGTGCACCCACATACTGAGGAAGCCAAGATGTCCCCCTCGCCGGTGACCCTCTGCTCTGTTCCCTCCCCTCAGACCCAGGAAGCTAATGGCCACCTCTCCCTCACCTGCAGCACCCCCTGGCAGCCCTTGCTCAGGCCCTGAACGGGCCCCTCTTCCTGCCCTCTGTGGGTGGACACCTTGAGCACCCAGTGCCTCTGCAGCTCTCCCATCTCCTGCATCCCCAGGCCCTGGGCACACAGCCAGGGCTGCCATCTGCTCATCTGGGAGCGCCAGCCCCAGAGACCTGTCCACCAGCCTAGCCCTCCTGGGCCAGCACTGGTTCTCTCTGTAGCCCCATCTTGCCCCTTGCCAGGGACCCCAAGGAACCCCGAGCCCCTTTCTTCCCTTCCCACCAGCTTGTGCCCACCAATCCCAAGGCCCCCACTCTCCTCCTGCTCTGGAGGATCTGGGTTCTCCCAAGGAAGAGCTGTCTGCAGAGAGGTCCAGGGAGAAGCAGCCACCAGAACCAGGCTGGGGTCAGAGGGTCAGGGGGCTGCCCAGGAACTGAGGGGTCCCAGTCTCCAACGAGGCAGTCAGAGTGGAGGGCCTAACTGCAGAGCCGCGGGCCAGCCCCAGGCAGGAGCACAGAGCAGCAGGTGGGATTGGGCCTCCCCCTTCTCCCCTGGGACCCAAGGGCACTGCTCCCCACCACCACATGTCCACACGAGATGGCCGCACCCAGGTCTGAGCCCCCTCACCCTCTGACCCAGAACCCCCAGAAGAAAAGGGAACTTAGGGAAGTGTGCATGCCACCAGTTTTAGTCCTGTTCTTAGTCTCTGCGGGGCGGGGGCGGGGAGGGACTTGCACCTCTGGGGACAACAGCCGTGACGCCTGGGAGCACAGGACAGAGTAGAGTGGGTGGCAGTAAGGGGCCAGAGCAGGAAGGGCTGGCAAGCGCCCTTCAAGGCCCCACAAGGTGAGTGGGGTTGGCAGGGAGAGGAGGCCACAGGAGGAGAGGACATGGAGCCTGGGCCACAGTGGCCCTTCAGGACCAGCATCCCACGGGCCATGGGATGTGGGAGGGAGCAAGAGCACAGCCCCCACACAGAGGGCCCCGCACAGCACCCAGGGGTCTGCCTTAGAAAGTGCCAACCAGTGAGGGACAGGAACCAGGGGCAGGGCACTGCCAGGCCACCAGAGCTGGACACACGTCCTACTCACGGACATGAGGGGATGGGGCAGGAGGGGGTCAGAGGAACAACATGGCCTCTCCTAGAGACTGTGGGTATGAGGCAGAGCTAAGGGGAACTCAAGGAGGCAGGGCCAGGGCAGCTTCCAGAGCCAGGTGCAGAGGAAGCCTGGAGCACAGGGACACAGGGTCCAGGCCTCCTCCAGGGGCAGGGCAGGGCCAGCGGGCTCTGCTGGACACAGCTGGCTGGAGAGAGGATGGGAGCTTCAGGGGCTCTGGGAGCAAGGCCAGTCCTGGGAAGAGGGTGAGGCCAGAGGAGGACCCAGCCTCCACTGAGGGAGAGTGGGGTGGGACGAGGCAGCTCTGGGCTCAGGGACCTGGGCAGAGCAGGTGCACGTGAGCTGGGCAGGTGGGGTGCCTGAGAGTCGTGAGCCACCCAGGAGCCACCCCTGGGACCAGGGTCCAAGCTGACACAGGTGAGCTGGGGAAAGCAGGGATGCTGAGGGACCTGGGCAGTCCCGCGGCTCAGAGAACCAAGGGAGAGCAGCTACAGGAGAGCTGGGCAGTGGAGTGCTGGAAGGCTGGGGAAGCCCAGGGCGCAGGGCACCAGGGGCAGAGCATCTGAAGGTGAGCTGGGCAGGTGGGGGGGCTGGAGGTGACCGGGAAGACCCAGGAGCTCAGGGGACCTGGGCAGAGCACTCACAGGTGAGCTGGGGCAGGTGGGGTACTGGAGGTGCCCAGGAAGCCCCAGGAGCTTAGGGGACCTGGGCAGAGCACTCACAGGTAAGCTGGGCAGGTGGGGTACTGGAGGTGCCCAGGAAGCCCCAGGAGCTTAGGGGACCTGGGCAGAACACTCACAGGTGAGCTGGGGCAGGTGGGGGTGCTGGAAGTGGCCAGGAAGCCCCAGGAGCTCAGGGGACCTGGACAGAGCACTTACAGGTGAGCTGGGGTAGGTGAGGGGGCTGGAGGTGCCTGGGAAGCCCCAGGAGCTTAGGGGACCTGGACAGAGCACTTACAGGTGAGCTGGGGCAGGTGGGGTGCTGGAGGTGCCTGGGAAGCCCCAGGAGCTAGGGACCTGGGCAGAGCACTTACAGGTGAGCTGGGGAAGTATGGGTACTGGAGGTGTTCAGGAAGCCCCAGGAGTTCTAGGGACCTGGGCAGGTGGGAGTACTTGGGGAGCCTGAGATGCCCCAGGAGCTCAGGGAACATGGGCAGAGCAGTCACAGGTGAGCTGGGGCAGGTGGGGGTGCTGTATGTACCTGGGAAGTCCCAGGAGCTCAGGGGACTTGGGCAGAGCATTTACAGGTGACCTGGGCAGGTGGGAGGGCTTGGGGAGCCTGAGTTGCCCCAGGAGCTCAGGGGACCTGGGCAGAGCAGTTACACATGAGCTGGGGCAGGTGGGGGTGCTGGAGGTGCCCAGGAAGCACCAAGAGTTCTGTGGACCTGGACAGAGCACTAACAGGTGATCTGGGAGGTAGGATTGCTGGAGGGGCCTGGGAAGGTTCAGGAGCTCAGGGGACCTGGGCAGAGTAGTTACAGGTGAGCGGGGCAGGTGGAGGTACTAGAGGAGCCAGGAAAGCCCAGGAGCTCCGGGAGACTGGGCAGAGCAGCTGCGGGTGAGCTGGGGCAGGTGGGGGGCTGGAGGTGTCTGGGAAGCCCAAGGAGCTCAGGGGACCTGGACAGAGCAGTTATAGGTGAGCTGGGAAAGGTGGGGGTAATGGAAGTGCCTGGGGAGCCCCAGGAGCTCAGAGGAACTGGACAGAGCTGTTACCATTGAGCTGGGGCAGGTGGGGGTGCTGGAGGTGCCTGGGGAGCGCCAAGAGCTCAGAGGACCTAGACAGAGCACTTACTATTAAGCTGGGGAATGTGAGGGTACTTGAGGTGCCTGGGAAACCTGAGGAGCTCAGGGGACCTGGACAGAGAAGTAACCATTAACCTGGGGGAAGTGGGAGGTGCTGGAGGTGCCAGCGAAGCCTGAGGAACTCAGGAGACCTGGGCACAGCACTTACAGGTGAGCTGGGACAGGTGGAGACGTTGGAGGAGCCCGGGAAGCCCCAGGAGCTCAGGGTAACTTGGCAGAGCAGTTGCAGCTTAGCTAGGGCAGGTGGGGGTGCGGGAGGTGCCCGGAAAGCCCCAGGATGTCAGGAGCCAGGGGCAGAGAAACTACTCTGAACTTGGCCAGTGGTAGTTCTGGCAGGGCTTAGGCGCCCCAGGAGCTCAGGGGACCAGAACATAACAGTTACAGGTGAGCTGGGGCAGGTCGGGGACCACTCTGTCTGCTGACATTCCCAGAACTCAGGGGAACAGACAATAGCCACAGTGTCCTGGAGCAGGTGGGCGACCAGGGCAATCCCACAGGTAGAGTCTGAAGGGTCCAGCTACAGGGTCCCTGGGTCCCTGCAGGAGCTGAGCAGATGCAGGTTAACAGGGGCTGAGGAGGGTTTGCAGAGCCCAGGGCGGGGACCTTTTGAGCAGAGGACAAAACAGGGAGCAGAAGCAAAGCACCAGGGGCAAAGCATCCTGCACAGGCCAGTGGGGCAGCAGGTGAGCAAGGGCAGGCCAGGAGTGGCCAGCAAGGGGCTCTGGGCATCCAGAGCACACAGCACAGGGCTGTGCAGGCAGCCCCACTGAGCTCGGGAGGCTAGAAGGGGCTCAGCGCCCACGGCTGCTGTGCTCTGAGCTGCCAGGAGTGGGCAGGGCCACGGGGAGCAGGGCTGAGGGGGGGCTGCAGAGGGCTGCCCAGAGCAGAGAGCAGGGCTGAGGTGTGCTGAGTTCAAGGTGGGAGGGAGCCAGAAGGGGACAGGAGCTCAGGGAAGCAGCCGTCGGCCGACTGCTGGGAAGAGACTGAGCTTCCAGAACCTGGTGCTTACAGGACAGCTGACCAGGCAGAGCAAGGGGAGCAGGGAAGCTTCCGGAACTGGGGGCCACGGGGAAGGCCGGGGGGGTCACAGAGTCCAGGAGCTCATCCAGGAGGGCTCTGCTGGGAAGACTAGGCCGAAGAGAGGATGGGTGCTTCCGGGCTCTGGAAGCAAACCAGTCCTGGGTGGGGGAGGCCAGCAGAGGAGCCAAGCTGGACGGATGGAGGGCAGAGTGGGCAGTGGGACCCCCAGACATTGGGCAACAGAGGCAGAACTGCCGCAGGAGAGCTGGGGCAGGTAGGGTGCTGGGGGACCTGGGCAGCCCAGGGAGATCAGGAACCTGCTGGTCTTGCCCTCCCACTGGCCCCAGATCACCCATCCTTGGTCTCCGGGACTGTCCACATTCCTCCCTCCCCACAGCACAGGAGGATTGGCGGGAGCAAGCTGGTGGGAAGGGAAGAAAGGGGCTTGGGGCTCCTTGGGGTCCCTGGCAAGGGGCAAGATGGGGCTACAGGGAGAACCAGTGCTGGCCCAGGAGGGCCAGGCTGGGGGACAGCTCTCTGGGGCTGGCGCTCCCAGATGAGCAGATGGCAGCCCTGGCTGTGTGCCCAGGGCCTTGTGCTGAGGGCTGGGGGTCCTGGGCTGAGTCCCAAGGGCCCTGGGAAGGAAGGCTCGGGAGAGGTCGGGGCTCACAGGTGCCTGGAGGCCAGGCCAGAGCTGCAGAGGGGCTCTGAGGGGCAGGCAAGAGGGCCAAGGAGAGTGCCCATCGTGCACCTCAGGAAGCAGGGCAGGGAGACCTGGGGAGGGACGGGTCCAGTGATGAGCCAGAGCTCAGGGCTACGGGGAGCCAATCAGGAGGGTCCCAGGGGCTGTCTCAGGGCAGGGCCTAGGGCCCACGGCCAGGACCAAGGGCACTGGGTTGCTCAGAGCCAACTCCAAAACACCTGACCCTGCAGGGTTAGGTCCAAGGCCTGGGCTCTGGGCCGAGGTGCAGGGAGGAGAGCCCAGGCAGAGGTAGCCAACCCCACCCAGAGCAGGACTCCTCGGTAACAGTGGAGGGCACAGGGGACCTGAGAACAAGGCCACTAGTCAGGCCAGATGCCCACAGGAAGCACATGGGGACAGGGAGCTGGTGGGCCCAGCAGGACCCAAGATGGCACCCACCATGGGCAGAGCCCAGGATGGGGCTGGGAGCCCCAGGGCCACACAGGTCCAGTGGTCATCAGATGCTAAAGGATCCGCGTGCAGCCTCTCCCACAGGGGCAGGGGGTGGCACACAGGGCTAACTGCACAGTTGGCTCTGTGTCCTTCTGGAAGCCCATCAGGAGAGGTCTGGCCGGGCCTGGGCATCCTTGAGGTGGGGGATCACCTAGGGAGGTGGGGCCTACCAGGTGGGTACCTGATGCCCACAAACCCAGACAACAGACCCTGCCTGATGCTTGGGGAGAGCCAAGGACAGCGGACCTTCTGTGGGCCTGGGTCCATCTGCGTCCAGCACAGCTCACTCAGTATCTTCTCTCTTGCAGCTTCGACCACAGCCCCATCAGTCTTCCCCCTGGCCCCCTGCTCTAGGGACACATCTGGCTCCTCAGTGAACCTGGGCTGCCTGGTCAAGGACTACTTCCCTGAGCCGGTGACCGTGACATGGAACTCAGGATCCCTGTCCAGTGGAGTCCGCACCTTCCCAGCTGTCCTGCAGTCAGGGCTCTACTCTGTCACCAGCATGGTGACTGTGCCCACCAGCACCTGGCCCAACCAGACCGTCACCTGCAATGTAGCCCACCCGGCCAGCAGCACCAAGGTGGACAAGACCATTGGTAAGGGGACAGCCTGCACGGGGAGGGGTCCTCTGGAAGTCAGGCAGGTCTGTGCCACCTGGAAAACTCTGCCATGCCTCTCATGCCCAGGGAGAGTGCTCTGTCTCCACCAGGCCCAGGGCAGGCACAGTCTGGATGCCCACGTGTGGGCTCCTGGGCACTGGTCATAGGCCTGCCAAGAGCCATACCCAAGAGCAGCCTGGCCCTAACCTGAGCACCCCCAGGGCCAAACTCACCCTGTCTCTGCGGGTGTCTTCCTCCCCCATATCTCAGTGACCCCATCCTTCTCTCCTGCAGATCCCAGGAAGTCACCATGTCAAGGTAAGTCACCAGGCCTTGCCCCAAGATGAAGGAGCGGGATGGGTGCCCACAGAAGTCTCAGGCAGAGGGTAGACCCCAAGTGCTGACCCGTGTCCTCCATCTCTCCCACATTAGATATGGAAATCCTGGGGGGACCATCCGTCTTCATCTTCCCCCCAAAGCCCAAGGACACACTCATGATCTCCCTGACCCCCAAGATCACATGCGTGGTGGTAGATGTGAGCGACGAAGAACCCGAGGTCCAGTTCAGCTGGTATGTAGACAACGTGGAGGTGACCACAGCTCAGACAAAGCCACAGGAGAGGCAGTACAACAGCACATTCCGCATGGTCAGTGTCCTCCCCATCAAGCACCAGGACTGGCTGAATGGCAAGAAGTTCAAGTGCAAGGTCAACAACAAAGCCCTGCCAGCCCCCATCGAGAGGACCATCTCCAAAGTCGCAGGTGGGAGAGGGCAGCGGGCAGGGCAGGGCATGGGGCTGCCTGGTCACATGGAGCCTGGCTCAGCCTGCCACTGCCCTGTCAGTGACCTCTGTGCTGACCTCTGTTCCACAGGGCAACCCCGGGCGCCAGAGGTGTACGTCTTGCCCCCGGCCCAGGAGGAGCTGACCAAGAACACCGTCAGTCTGACCTGCTACATCCAAGGCTTCTACCCTGCCGACATCTCTGTGGAGTGGGAGAAGCAGGGGCAGCCGGAGCAGGACTACAAGACCACCGAGCCCGTCCTGGACTCCGACGGGACCTACTTCCTCTACAGCAAGCTCAGGGTGGACAGGAACAGATGGCAGCGAGGAGACCTCTACACATGCTCAGTGATGCACGAGGCTCTGCACAACCACTCCACCCAGAAGACCCTGCCCCGGTCCCCGGGTAAATGAGCCTGGCGAGTCATCACCCCAGAGGACACTGTCACCTTCCCTCACCTGCCCGTGTGAATAAAGCACCCAGCCTGCCCTGGGACCCTGTGAGACTATCCTGGTTCTTTCTGAGGCAGAGAGCTCTTGGCACGTCTGGGCTGTGGGCTGTCGGCCAGGCTGCCTCCGAGGCCCACGTTGTCACGGCTAGAGAGAGGGAGGGGTCCCACATGGCCAGACCAGAGCCACTGTCTGCCCAGCTGGCTGGGGTTTGCCCCCGCAGGGCACGAGGCTCGGCCAGAGGCTAAGCCTCTCCCAGACCTTCCCCAGCCCCAGCAACTCTGGCTGATCAGGGAGATACCTCTCAGGAGCCCCCAGGAAAGGACACAGCCCCCCTGTCAGAGACTGTCCTTGTGTCCTGATTCCCTGTCCAAGGATCTCTCTGTGTCCATGCAGGGGTTGACTAGCCATGGGAGTGGGATAGGCCCTCCATGCACTGCCCACCCCTGGGAACACCCACATCCGGCAGCCCTGAATGGCCCAAGGGAGGGACTGTCCAGAAAACCACACAGACACAGAGCACAGACCCTTTGGACCAACCCACAGGGCACCTGCCCACACTCGTGCACACTGGGGCCTCACACGGGCAACAGGCACACCCAGAGCCAGCAAGTGTCCAGTCACTGAACACTCACAAGCACACGGGACCACCCACGGCCTCACACACTGACCAGCTCAGATCCCAGCCCCCTCTCAGGAGGCACCTACACCCAAGCCCTGACACACCCAGGCCCGACACCCACACTGACCCCCACACAGGCACACACCCCCTTACCACAAGATCCAGCTCCCTCCCCAGCGCAGACTGTCCCTGTAGCTGGGGCCACACCAGGGACAGGCTCTGCCATCTCTCCAGCCCCTGGGCCTGGTCACCACTGAATAAGCAGGGGCCACACAGGCTGCGGGGACATCCCTGCAGGGTCACAGGCCCAGTGCTGCCTGGCCTGCCCCAGCACTGACGCCTGGAGCTCGCAGCAAGGAGCTCCCATGAAGTCCAGGCCACCGTCCACAGCCAGGGGGTCTGGATGAGTTGGGCCCCAGTGGGAGGAGCGGGGGGCTGAGGCCCACCAGAGAAGGCCACCAGGGAAACCTGGCCCCAGTCCGCGCACTGCTGGCCCAGCCCAGCGGCCCTTCTCCTGGCCCCCGGGAGGCAGCTCCCAGGTCCCACCTTGGCGCCACACACTGACCACCCCCTCCCTGTCCAGAGCTCAGCCTGGATGACAGCTGTGCAGAGGCCCAGGACGGGGAGCTGGACGGGCTGTGGACGACCATCACCATCTTCATCAGCCTCTTCCTGCTCAGCGTGTGCTACAGTGCCACTGTCACTCTCTTCAAGGTCGGCCACACTGTCCCCGTGCTGTCCCCATGCCATCCCCCGTGTCCCATGCTGTCCCTCACTGTCCCCATGCCATCTCCACACTGTCCCACAATGTGTCCCATGTCATCTCCACACTATTCTCATGATGTGTCCCATGTCATCCCCACCCTGCCCCATGGTGTGTCCCATGCCGACCCCACGCTGTCCCCATGCCATCTCCACATGTCCCTCGGTGTGTCCCATGCTGTCCCAATGCTGTCCCCATGCCATCTCCACATGTCCCACGGTGTGTCCCATGCTGTCCCCACACTGTCCCCATGCCATCTCCACATGTCCCTCGGTGTGTCCCATGCTGTCCCAATGCTGTCCCTGTGCCATCTCCACATGTCCCACGGTGTGTCCCATGCTGTCCCCACGCTGTCCCCATGCCATCTCCACATGTCCCACGGTGTGTCCCATGCTGTCCCAATGCTGTCCCACAGTGTGTCCCATGCTGTGTCCACAATGCTCCATGCTGACCACCACACCGTCTCCACCCTGCTCCCCACCTACCCCCACACTCTCCCCACATTGTGCCCAACTGTCCTCTACCTGTCCCTACCGTGTACCCCACCCAATTACCCAAACTCTCCCTACCCCATTCCTCCCACTGTCCCCACCCTGTCCCCTCACTGTCCACAGCTCTCCCTCAGGTGACTGTGGGCTCACCTGTGCTGTTCTACAGGTGAACAGGATCTTCTCCTCGGTGGTGGAGCTGAAGCCGACCATCGCCCCTGACTACAGGAACATGATCGGGCAGGGGGCCTAGGCCACCTCCTGCAAGGGGCCCAGGGCCTCCCAGACCCTGGAGGACCATCCATCGTGGCCAGCAGCCTGGCTCCCCAGCCACGCCTGCCCTCAGACCTCATTGCCCTCTGACCCTGCGACTCACTGACCCTGCAGCCCTGCTCCTGCCCTTTGGAGGACCTCTGGAGAGCAGGCTCTACCCCCAGACCTCAGCAGCCTGGACACAGACCACCCCTGGCCCAAGACACTGGCCAGGGCCAGCAGGGGACATGTGCACATCACCAGGACATCGCTGCCCTCAGGGGCCGGGAGGAGACCAAGGTCAGCTTGCTGAAGTCCACCAGGGCAGAGACAGCTTCGCACTGACCCTGTCCACTCCAGCCTCCCCACTGCAGGGTTTCTTGAGAGAGAAGGTGAAGTCCTCAGAACACTGAGTGGGGACCTCTCACCTGAGCTGGGAAGCTCTGGGCCAACACTCCCCAACAGGGGAGCTTCGGGAAGGGCTTCCTGCGGTCACTCAGATGGCCTTCACTCCCGCCCGTGCCGCGCCAAGCCCCATCTTGGGTCATTCTGCAAACCCCGAGTCTCTCTGGCTCCTGGGAAGCAGCCTCCTGTGTGATGGGGTCTCTGTGCACTGGCCCCTCCTTTGGCGCGCCCTCTTCAGAGGTGGGGTTCTACCCACAGGACAGCACCTCGGACCCTCTCTGCATGGGGGCAACTGGGGTAGGTCCAGGATGCCACTTCCCACAGTGGGACCCAGCTCCACACCAGGGAGACCACTCAGAAGGACCTGGGCACATGTGGCCATTCCGGGAGGCCTGGCGAGTGCTACGGCAGAGACCACCTGAGAGGGTGGGCATCAGCCAGGTGTCCCTCTAGCAGAGCGGCTGGACAGTGTCCAGGCAGGCCAGGCATGGACTGAGGCTGCTGAGGGTACCAGGCAGGTGGGGCACAGGAGGCCAGGACACAGCCAGGCCACAGACGGCGGGTGGACCAGAGCCCCTCCAGAGGGCCCAGGGCCTGGGGAGCCACGGCTGGCGGACAGTGACGACAGACAGAGGCCCCCAGGATCTGTTTGTGCCATCACTACTCAGGAGCGAACACCGAGTCAGAGTTTCCAGAGAGGAAAAGACACAACAAAGAGCAGAGGGGCCTCCCCAGGGGGGCTCAGGACAGTGGCCCAGGACCTGCACACTTCTGGCTTTAATAGGAGAGAACAGAGGGACCTCCCAGGGGGACTCAGGACAGTGGCCCAGGACCTGCACACTTCTGGCTTTAATAGGAGAGAACAGAGGGGCCTCCCAGGGGGGCTCAGGACAGTGGCCCAGGACCTGCACACTTCTGGCTTTAATAGGAAAGAACAGCAGGACCTCCCAGTGGGGCTCAGGACAGTGGCCCAGGACCTGCACACTTCTGGATTTAATAGGAGAGAACAGCAGGACCTCCCAGTGGGGCTCAGGACAGTGGCCCAGGACCTGCACACTTCTGGCTTTAATAGGAGAGAACAGAGGGGCCTCCCAGGGGGCTCAGGACAGTGGCCCAGGACCTGCACACTTCTGGATTTAATAGGAGAGAACAGCAGGACCTCCCAGTGGGGCTCAGGACAGTGGCCCAGGACCTGCACACTTCTGGCTTTAATAGGAGAGAACAGAGGGGCCTCCCAGGGGGCTCAGGACAGTGGCCCAGGACCTGCACACTTCTGGCTTTAATAGGAGAGAACAGAGGGGCCTCCCAGGGGGGCTCAGGACAGTGGCCCAGGACCTGCACACTTCTGGCTTTAATAGGAAAGAACAGCAGGACCTCCCAGGGGGGCTCAGGACAGTGGCCCAGGACCTGCACACTTCTGGCTTTAATAGGAGAGAACAGCAGGACCTCCCAGGGGTCTCAGGACAGTGGCCCAGGACCTGCACACTTCTGGCTTTGGTAGCTTTCTCCTTCTAGTTTACAGGAACCCCATAATGTCTTTTCAGGTTTTTTCAGAGTGACATTAAACATCCTTTAAACACCCTGCGCCTCTGTGCTCTGCTGTGTCCACCAGCCCAGCCATCATGCACGAGGGGAGGCCACAAGGCCAGGCCAGGCCTGTCCGGCCCTCCCTCCTGCAGCCTCACCCTGCCTGGGAGGCAGCCCTGCTCCCAAGTCCTTTCCTACATGCAGGCACCCTCCTCCCAGCTGGATGCTGCCTGTGCCTGAACAGGTCACTCTGGGGAGCCCTGGGAAGCAGGTGGCCAAGCAGGGTCTCCCCAGCTGGCCACACCAGGCAGGAAGTGTGCGTGCTGCACAGTCAGCTCTGGCAGCGGTGACAGGACGCAGGCTGGACGCTCCAGCAACAGACGCTATCCGCAGTGTCCCGGGGGCCAGGGCTCCTGGGTAGAGGCAGGGCAGACCTGGGCCTCTCTCCCTGGCTTGCACTCACGGTCTTCTCCTTGTGTCCACACAGGCTGTCCCCTGTGCCTGTGGGAGTCCTGGTCTCCTCTTCCGCAGACACAGTCCTAGGGCCTCAGGCCCACCCTGGTGAGCCCATCCCAGTGTGGCTCATCCTGAGGTCCTGGGTCACAACCTCAGCATGTGGGTGTGGAGGCACCACTCAGCCCACAACCACCCTGCCTCCTCTCTTGCAAATGCGCCGTCCCACCCTGACGTCCCCAGCATCAGCCCCAAGTCCCAAGTCCCACACACCCTCCTCCAGGGCAGGTGCTACCCATTCTAGGGCCACTCAGCCCCCAGGGTGCCCAGGTGCCAAGAGCAGCAGGCAGTGGCACAGGGTGGGGGCGTTTGCAGAGACCAGGGAACACAGCCTGGCATGTGAGGGCAGCCCGGTGGAACACGGAGAGTCCATGGCCAGCCCAGCTCAACTTCCCTCTGAGACATACAGGCAGTGGGGAGGGCGAAGGGGCTCTGCAGAGTCCAGGAGGCAAAGAATTGCCAGGGGCCACTCAGCTTCCCATAGGAGGCCAGCTGTGTCTGTGGATGACACTGTGTCGACATCAGGCTCCCTCCCCAGGAGATGCTGCAGAGGGGCCACTCTGGTCCTGGAAGACGCTGCTGGACATTGGGAGACAGAGACCCAGCTGGGGGACTTTCCAGCCCGTGCTTCGGGAGCGAGCGCCCCGTGGGTGCAGGAGCAGGGGCTGCCTGGGTTCCAGACGGGCGTTTAGGGGCCAGGCCTCAAGCTGTTAGAAAGTGTTTATTTGGGTCTTTGCTTCAGTGGGCGAGAGACGTCCTGCCCAGGGTGGGGCTGACCCCACTCGAGGGGCACTGCTGCCATGGGAGCCTCACAGGGACCTGGAGGCCAAGACAGGCGTTGGATTTGCTGCCAATGCCCACTGGCAGTGAGCGGCAGGGAACCTGGGCCAGGCTGGGTGTCTGGACAGCTGTGCAGGCCTCAGGACAGGGTGCCGGGTGCAGGAGGGCAGAACTTGGGGTGCGAGCAGGGGCCCGTCCCAAACAAGGGAGAGCACCCTGCAGCCACCGGGCCCTCCAACACCTGGAGATAAAACCCAGGCCAGAGTGGGTAGGACCAACCCCCCTTGAAGGCGAGCAAGATGGAGACCTCTCAGCTCAGCGCATGCTCCCGCCCTCAGGGCCCTGCAGGCAGGCACCTTGCCCCGCACCCTGGGTAAGGAGCAGGCCTCTGTCTTCTGCTGCTGGGGCCCTTGGGGCCTCCCTGTGTCAGGTGAGACCGTGCAGGCCACGGTCCTGAGAGTGGACAGCCCAGCGAGGCTGAGGAATGGAAGGCCAGGGTCACTCCTTGGCCAAGCCACTGAGAGGGATGGAGAGGTGGCTTCACGTAGACCCTGCCTCCTACCAGGCCATGGCTCCTGGGGAGAGACGAGGCCTCCCAATGTCCTCAGCCCCATTCCTGACATGGTCATCTGGCTGCACCACAACCAGTAGCCGAGAGCGTTGGCTGCAGCCTGGCCAATGTCCTCAGCTACATGGACCTTGAGGGGACACACACCCAACCACACAGTGACAATCAGGGCACATACACATCTGCCTGCACAGAGACCTTCAGAGGACACAGACCCACCCACACAAGGACAATCAGGGCACAACACGCCTGCCTGCACAGGGACCTTCAGGGAACACACACACACACACACACACACACAGGGACAATCAGGGCACACACACCCACACAGGGACCTCCAGGGAACACCACATACACACACACACACACACACACATGCCACTCACACAGGGACTTTCATAAGCACACACACCCACTCACATAGGGACATTCCAGGGACACACATGCCCACCCAAACACGGACCTTCAGGGGACACACATGCCCGCCTACACAGGGACCATCAGGGGACACACACACCCTCCCACACAGGGACCTTCAGGGGACACACACTTCCACCTACACAGGGCCCGTCACATGGCACATGTGCACATCACCCAGCCGCACAGGGACCATTGCACAACACACAGCTATGTGAATCCCACACAGGGACACGATGGCCACCCTGCATCCTGCCCCCAGCGCCCCCTGGAGACCAGGGCAGCCTGGGGCCGGGAGGCTCTGCAGGAGCTCCTCAGAGCAGCGAGCAGGGACCTGGCAGCCTGGTCTGCTCCACGCCTGGTCTCCTGCCCTCTGGACACAGGGGCCCAGCACGCAGGCCGACGTGGTAAGAGAGCTCAAGAGCAATGTTGTCTGGGTGACGAGGCAGAGTGTCCCAGGTTCTGTGGTCACTGCAGTCAACAGGGTGTGGGGGCCAGTTCCCAGGAGAACTGAGAGCACCACTCACATGCTGAGGAGGGAGTGTGAAGAGGGTCAGGAGCAGACGCAACACTGGGTGGATCCATGGGCACCAGGAGGGGCCAGCTGTGCTGCGGCCAGGCCAGACAGAAGGGCACTGCTGTCAATCAGCCATCAGTCATCACCTGTCCAGACAGAGGGGCACTGCTGTCAATCATCCATCAGTCATCACCTGTCCAGACAGAGGGGCACTGCTGTCAATCATCCATCAGTCATCACCTGTCCAGACAGAGGGGCACTGCTGTCAATCATCATCAGTCATCACCTGTCCAGACAGAGGGGCACTGCTGTCAATCAGCCATCAGTCATCACCTGTCCAGACAGAAGGGGTACTGCTGTCAATCATCCATCAGTCATCACCTGTCCAGACAGAGGGGCACTGCTGTCAATCATCCATCAGTCATCACCTGTCCAGACAGAGGGGCACTGCTGTCAATCATCATCAGTCATCACCTGTCCAGACAGAGGGGCACTGCTGTCAATCAGCCATCAGTCATCACCTGTCCAGACAGAAGGGGCACTGCTGTCAATCATCCATCAGTCATCACCTGTCCAGACAGAGGGGCACTGCTGTCAATCATCATCAGTCATCACCTGTCCAGACAGAGGGGCACTGCTGTCAATCAGCCATCAGTCATCACCTGTCCAGACAGAAGGGGCACTGCTGTCAATCATCCATCAGTCATCACCTGTCCAGACAGAGGGGCACTGCTGTCAATCATCCATCAGTCATCACCTGTCCAGACAGAAGGGGCACTGCTGTCAATCATCCATCAGTCATCACCTGTCCAGACAGAAGGGGCACTGCTGTCAATCAGCCTTCAGTCATCACCTGTCCAGACAGATGGATCAATGCTGTCAATCAGCCTTCAGTCATCACCTGTGCAGACAGAGGGGCACTGCTGTCAATCATCCATCAGTCATCACCTGTCCAGACAGAAGGAGCAATGCTATCAATCATCTGTCAGTCATCACCTGTGCAGACAGAGGGGCACTGCTGTCAATCATCCATCAGTCATCACCTGTCCAGACAGAAGGAGCAATGCTATCAATCATCTGTCAGTCATCACCTGTGCAGAGTGAAGGGGCACTGCTGTCAATCATCCATCAGTCGTCATCTGTGCAGACAGAAGGGGCACTGCTGTCAATCATCCATCAGTTCCCACCTGTGCAGACAGAAGGGGCACTGCTGTCAATCATCATCAGTCATCACCTGTGCAGACAGAGGGGCACTGCTGTCAATCTCTATACGTAGAGAGAGGGACAGCAGCTCCAGGACCAGGAAGGGCACCCTGCCCCACAGAGCCCAGGGCTGTACCAGGCACAGCCTCTTCCCACTGGGGCACAGCCGTCCCATCGGTGTCTGTCCTGCGCCACGTTCCTGGCAGCACGAGGCTGGAGAAGCGGGGCCAGGATGGATGGAGAACGCTATGGATCAATGAGAAACCCAAGTGGCTCAGGAGACTGGGCAGGAGAACCAACGGGCTTTACACAGGTCTCCAGCTGCCCCTGGGCACTCAGGACACTGAGTGCAGGACACTGAGCTCCCTCAGTGCAGGCCAGTCCAGGGACGGCTCTGAGCAGTGACCGTCACCATCCCAACACGCGGCCACGGAAAGGCCCAAGGCCGGGCACTACCACGTACCACTGCAGCTACGCAAAGAAAAGGAAGCGCCACCCTCACGCACCCGGAAAAGCAGCTCTGGGACAGCCGTCTCCACGGGACGCAGACCAGTCCTCAGACAGGACTCTAAAGAACACCGTGGTCAAAGGCTGAATGGAAAACATGGTCATATGGGGCTGGCGGGGCTCAGCGGAGAGCGCTCGCCTCGCACGTGCGAGCCCTGGGTTCCATCCCACTCCACATAAAGATAAATATACAGAATAAAGGTATTGTGTCCAACTACAACTAAAAGATAGATATGTAAAAAGAAAATATGACCATAATGAGTGAATAGATAGGGAAACTCCACCAAAAATATCTGTAACAGAAAATTCTCAAGAAACAAATGAAAGTTCTACAACTAAAAAAGTGCAGAAAAATTTAAAGAATAAAAGCCTGTTGAGCCTAAGAGCTGGCTGGAGAGGCATGGGGAAGGCCAGAAGATTTGAAGACATAGCTCCAGGCAGTCTTTTCCGTCATCAGAGAACAGGGAGAAAAACACTGGGAGAAATGAAGAGACTCCAGATCCCATGATCCACTACGAAGCTTCCTAAAATACGTGGCATTGGAGTCCCACGAGAGCAGAGGCCAGAAAAATGGGGCTGGAAAAGTCTTTAAAACACACAAGTTCTTCAATGGGCTGAAACCCCGACTTATGGATACAGAAATTCTAACGAGGTGCCAGCGTCCGTCACCCCGTCCCACCAGGCTGGTGGACAGAGAGGTCAGAGAGCCTGGAGAGCAGCCAGGGAAACAGCAGGCACCAGAGGGGCGGACCACCTGGGCCTGGGAGGCGAGGCAGCAGGAGGAGAGCGTGCCCCCGTGGAGTCAGGGAAGGCTCCCAGAATTCCCTTCCCAAGAAGACACATGGGGACTGGGAGGAGCACCTGAGTCTCCAAGGGAGCACCCAGGGCCACCAAGAGGCAAAGGCACCCGCTGGGGACCGGATCCCACTGAGTCTGGGGATCCAAAGGCGGCTGCAGCCACCAACAGTAGGTGCTCCTTAGACAGAAGGATCTAGAAACACCTAAGCTGGCCCTTAGCCAGCACTGGCCCCTGGTCACCACCAAAGCCAGGCCTGTGCTCACCCACAGGCCCACAGCAAAGAGCACACGCCCAGCGTGGCCCTCATGCTCAGCAGGACAGGGGCCAGTTCTGCAAGAGGCCCACTCAGAGCCTTGATCCTGCTTAGCCAGACACCTTGACAGCCTCTGGCCAGCTTCCACCCACACCCGTCACTTTAGAATCCCTCCCTCGGGGTCAGTCAAGAGCACGCGCTCCCTGGGGATAGCTCAGGACCCGTCCTTGGGCCTGGAGCAGGCGGTGGGGTGCCGTCCGGCCTCATCTCGGTGGCTGGAGAAGGGTCTGCACACCCAGAGCAGTGGGAGGTGCGCCCACAGGCCGGGTGTTCAGAGGAGACCACCTCGAAGCACCTCACTCCTTTAAAACTCACTTTGTGGGCCACCCCGAGGGCAGCAGAGGCCACAGCTGGGCCCCGGTGGGACCTGAGGCCTCAGGAGCTCCAGGTGCCCGCGCCTCCTCCCCAGGGGCCCTCCCTGCCCCAGCACCTGAGCCCAGCTCATCCCGGGGTCAGGCAGAACCAAGGGCCAGGCAGCCTGGTCACAAAGGCCGCTGCCCCTTGTGCCCGCAGCCTGGGGAGAGCCAGCAGGAGGATGCCAGGTGGGTCAGGTGCAGCCCTGCCCTCCCCTGGGGGCCTGCCACAGCCGGGCACCGCCTGACCCACCCTGTGGTTTCCCTCAGAACCACAACTGCTCCCAGGAAACAGGGCGTTTACCCCTTAGCCTCCCACACAGCATCTGTCCCTAGCTTGGATGGGCGGGTGGCCAAGGACTGTCCATCAGGGAGGGACAACACAGGCCAAGCCTCATCTCCCCAGACCTCACCCCCAGGCCCTCCAGTTCCTGGCCCACCATGCTGGTCACCCATCCCACCTGCATCCCTTCTGAGGTCTAGCAATGTGTCTGAAAATCTCTCTGAGGGCACTGAGCCTGCAGAGCCCCGGCCCTCAGACCCCTGCATGGGGACCACTGATGCTGGGAGTCCTAGGTGGAGGGGACAGGGTCCCGATGGCCCTCCCCAGAGACTTTGCACATCCCTCCCAGGACCCCATGGTGACAAGCCAGGCTCAGGTTGCCTGTGTCCTCCCTGGGTGTGCACATGGTCCTCCAGGGGACTCAAAGCGGGAGGGAAGCCCTGCCCAGCACAGCCCTGCTCAGCTTCCCCACACCACGGCTTCTCCAGCCCTGTGGAAGCAGAGGACTCCAGTGGCCCCTTTGTGTCTTGCCTGAGTCAGGGGGACACCCTAGTTCCTGCTCTGCCGTGGACGCTGAGGCTTTAATTGTGTCCCTCAACCCCAGGGAGAACTCTTCTGGACTGTGCCCTGCGCCTGGTGGGCTGAAGCAAACTTCTCAGACCACAACTCAAATGCCTTATTCCAGGTCTTGGGACCCCGTATTCACCATCAGGCCTTCCCTTAAAGGAGGGGTGTCTGAGCTTCGGGGTTCAACCTCCTGTGTTACCCAGCACTCTTACCATCAGGTCCTGGGCCCAATTTTCAAAACAGCCTGCCCTCTGCCTACAGAAAATTGGGCTTCTTACAGTCCTACCATAGAGATTTTCTAATTTTCACCCCAATCCCTGAGTAGTTGACAGGGGCTCCCCTGAGACTACCATTTCATTTTAGTGTCTGGTTTCAAAAACAACAACAAGCTGTTCCCACTGTCCTTGCAGTTCCCCTGATAGCCACCAGCCACATGATCACCACTGCTCCGGCTGTCTCCAGGGCCAGGGAAACTGCATAACATGACCCCTCCCATCCTAGCCTCATCCCACGTTGATGATCCAAGAAAGGTTATTTACAGAGGTCCAGTGGGACATAAGACAGCCAGAGGGCTGGGGCAGCAAGCTCAGTGACAGTGGAGCTGTCACAGCCATGCCTGAACACGTGTTTAGACAAGACACTTGAAAACAGAGTGACAGATTGAACTCTGCTAAGATCAAGAGGCTGTGTCTGTCAGAAGACACCTTCAACATGCCGAGGAGACAAGGGGCCACCTGGTAAAATGCACTGCGATATCTACAGCCAGCAAAGTAATGCCATCAAGGATGTGTGAGCAATTGTCACCACAGAAAGAAAGGCACAGACACCTCAGGAGAAACTCATGGCCAAAAGACCTAGACAGGCACCGCCAAGAGGAGGAACACATAATAAGGCCCAGGCACATCTTAAAAGATAGTTAAATTCATTAACCATGGAAGCATCAAACCAGAGCAGAATGAGATAAAATTTTATCAAAATGAAATTGGCAAGATCTCAGTCTGGCTGTAAGCATCAGGATGCGGAGCCACGGAGCAGGAACACACTGCTGGGACCACCTGGGAAACACTGCTTTGTTGGCAGCAGGTCCACCCTGGCCCCTGGAGCCCAACCTCCACTAGTTTGTTCTGCATGCCAGTGTGGCCAGCTCACAAGGCCATGGCAAACTTGCGGTTTTTCTGTTCCTGCTTGTCCGTCTGAGACATATGTATCCCACGGGAATGCCTTGACCTTTTCTGGTCTGATGGACTTATTGTTAAGGGAGGTTTCGGTACCTGACAATAATAGATGTTGAAACTAAATTTCTCCCCCCTCCCTCCTGCTTTTGGGTAGTTTTCCACTTCTGCTGCTTGGGGTATAAAAAAAGGTGTGTTAGCAATAAAGGGTATTGACTCCTGGATGAAGAACCTTGGTGTCCTGTGTGTCTTTTAACCTTGCCGTCCCTCACCAGACTTGGCTCCCTTGGCCGGACGCGGCAATTGGAGGTTCCACCGAGATCCGGAAAGCAGGGGTAAGCAGACGGGGCTCACCTTCTAAGAAAGAAGGGGGAGGATTGGTTTAAAGATATTTTAAAGAGACAGGGTACATACCATGGGTAACTCAACAGCGAAGGTTCGTCTGGCCAACGAACTAAAAGAGCTGTTAAATACACAAGGAACAGAAATAAAAACTAAGACTGCAACCAAATTCGTTAAAATTATTGCCCAGGCTTGTCCTTGGTTTCTGACAGGAGGATTTCTTAATAATAGTGACTGGGACCTGGTGAGGCATGACCTTCAGAAATTATTGAGGGACCGGGGCTCGGACAGTGTCCCAGTTGCCACCTTTTCCTTATGGAGGTTGGTAAAGGATGCTTTATTAACAGATAAAGTAAAGATCAAAGATCAGCTTGCTGAATGTGAACAGGCCCTTAATCAGGTGCAGGAGGAACAAATGGCAGAATCCTTAAAGGATGAGGGTCCTCTTGAGGACTCGGGCTCAGGGGGTAGGAAACGCCTCCAGATTTCTAAGCCCAAAAAGGATCCTGAGGACCTCAGTTCTCTCTCTGAGGAAGAGGAGGGATTAAAAAGGGAGATAGAGGAATTAGAACATCACCTTAAAAGGGCAAATGTGAGGGTGCCTAGGGCCCCCTCAGTTGCTGCACCTCCTCCCTATAATCCTGATTGGAATGAGGACGCCCCTACTAGACAGGCGGGGGTCCACTGGGGTTCTAGAGCGGCTCAGGTTTTTCCAATGATTGAAAACGCCGATGCTGATGGACAGCCGGCCAGAGCCCATGTCCCCCTAGCCTTCAAGGACATAAAACAGCTTAAGGAGGCGGTCATTAATTATGGACCTCATGCCCCTTTCACATTGACCCTCTTCGAGTCCTTCTCAGCCAGTCAACTAATACCTAATGATTGGCAGCAACTTTGCAGGGCTGTGTTATCTGGAGGGGATTTCTTATTGTGGGAAAGTAAATATCATGAAAGGTGCCGCGAGCTGGCTCAGATTAACCTGAATGCGGGCCATCAACGGCGAAATGCCGAAATGTTAACAAGAACTGGGCAGTATGCCACCATAGGCCAACAAATTAATTATGACCCAGGTGTTTATGCTCAAATAGCCTCAGCTACAGTCCATGCCTGGAAAGTCCTGCCCATTTCTAAGACTGAAACAAAAATTTCCAAGATCTCTCAAGGGCCCTCTGAACCTTATTCGGACTTTATAGCCCACCTAATGCAGGCTGCTGGAAAAATATTCCCTAATCTGAAACAGGCTATGCCACTTATTAGACAACTGGCATATGAAAACGCTAACACTTACTGCCAAAATGCTATTAAGTCCTCCCGGGCCAAAAGTATAGATGACATGATTCGAGCATGCAAAGATATAGATGGGCCTCATATTACTGGTCAGGTTTTGGCTGCTGCCCTTAAGACTGGAATGCAAAAATCTGATAACAGGGGAACCCGCTCTAAGGGGTGTTTTAAGTGTGGGAAAGAGGGACATATAAGGAGAAACTGCCCGAAAAGGAGCGAGGGTGCTGGCAGAGGGATGCCTGGAATTTGTCCTAGATGTCATAAAGGAAATCATTGGAGCAGTGAGTGCAGGTCAAAATTTGACATCCAGGGTAACCCAATACTGTCGGGAAACGGGAGCAGGGGCCCGCCCTGGGCCCCGGAAGCCAAAGTGTACGGGGCAGTGCAGGGACAAAACAGTGCCCCGGGGAGTGGGCGTCTCCGCCTCCCACTGACCAACCCCTTTCTATCTGGGAACTCCCCAGGGGAACACCAGGAAGCGCAGGACTGGACCTCAGTTCCACCTCCCGAGTGGTATTAACTCCCCAAATGGGACCTCAGACGCTGCCTACTGGGGTTTTTGGACCCCTGCCAGAGGGGACGGTGGGACTAGTGTTGGGACGAGGTAGCGCACCTCAGTGGGGCTTGAAGACTCTTACGGGGGTTGTTGATGCTGATTATCAGGGAGAGATAAAAATACTAGTAAAAGCTACCCAAGGAATTGTTATTCTTCCCCCCTGGGAGCGTATAGCTCAATTGCTGCTGCTACCCTTAGCTTCCATTCCTGGGCACACCCTCCGTGGGTCCCGGGGCGAAGGCAGCTTTGGCTTCACTGGAACTCCCCAGGCCTTTTGGGTAGCTCATTTGGATTCGAGTCCCAACCTGACCATTGAGATACAGGACAAGACTTTCAAGGGAATACTAGATACGGGGGCGGATGTCTCTGTCATTTCTGAAAAACAATGGCCACCTGCCTGGCCCCTCCAGAATCCCTCGGCCATATTACAGGGGATAGGACAAACCTGACCAAAAAGAAGTGCTTCCTTTTTAAAATGGAGAGATGGCAAAGGACATAGTGGCCATTTCCAGCCCTATGTAGTGACTGGACTCCCCACGAACCTTTGGGGGAGGGACTTGCTTCATCAAATGAGGACTATTCTCACTACCCAGACTTTGAAAGGAAATAATGACTTTGTTAATGATGCAATGCTAGACATGGGATGGATCCCTGGAAGGGGACTAGGAAAGAGACATGAGGGCAAAATATCACCTGTGGATCCAGCGGAACAGGTTACCCGGCGGGGAAGAGACCGGAGAGGACTGGGAAATTTATCCTAGGGGCCACTGAAGTGCGGCCACCTCCACTGTCCATTACTTGGTTATCAGATGACCCTGTGGCCCCTAACTAAGGACAAATTACAGGCCGCTTCCCTATTAGTTCAAGACCAGCTTAAGTTAGGACACGTGGTGCCCTCTACCTCCCCTTGGAATACCCCTATTTTTGTTATACAAAAGGGGTCTGGAAAGTGGAGACTTCTTCAGGACCTACGGGCTATTAATAAAACTATGCAACCCATGGGACCCTTACAGCCAGGGCTACCCTTTCCTACTGCGATCCCAAAGGATTGGCATCTTATTGTTATAGATTTAAAAGATTGTTTCTTCTCTATCCCCTTAGACCCACGAGACCGAATGCGTTTCGCTTTTTCCTTGCCTTCAACAAACTTTAGGGAACCTTACCAACGGTATGAATGGACCGTCCTACCTCAAGGGATGACTAATAGTCCTACAATGTGCCAATATTTTGTAGCTGAGGTTTTGCGACCCTTTCAACAGCAGTTCCCACAGCTCTACCTCATTCATTATATGGATGACATCTTACTGGCAGGGCCCAAAAAAAAAGGCTTCTTCAATCTTATGAAGTCCTCCAATCCCTTCTAAAAGGGGCAGGGCTGGTCATAGCACCCGAAAAGGTGCAGTTTCAACACCCTTACAATTATTTGGGATACATCATTAATAACATAGAAATCTTTCCCCAGAGACCCCAGTTCCAGATAAATCAGCTCAAAACTTTACATCAGTGGCAGACATTCCTCGGAGAAATACAGTGGCTGTGCCCGTCCTTTCATATTCCAACTGGAGAGCTCAAACCCCTGTATGACCTCTTGCGAGGAGATCCTTCTCCTACGTCGTGTAGAGTACCTACACCAAAAGCCTTACGAGCACTGAGGCTAATAAAAGAGGCTCTGCAGGACATACAGATTACGCAGATAGATTATTCTCTGCCCTTGTCATTTATAGTTCTACCTTCTAAAATTACTCCCACTGGAGTGTTCTGGCAAACGGGTCCCATTTATTGGGTCCACTTGCCGGCTTCTAACCCCCGGGTATTGACTCCCTTTTATGAGCTAGTTATTAACTTAATTTGGAAGGCTAAATATTTGGGTGATGCATTGTTTGGAAAAACCTTTGACATACTTATTCAACCTTACACTCAAGATATGATACACAAGTTACAACAAGAACATGACCTTTGGTGTCTTTTCCTGTGCAGCTTCAAGGGTCAGATTGATAATCACTTCCCTAAACATAGACTTTTGGAGAGCTTTAAAAGGTGTCCCATCATCTTCCCAAAGATTATGAAAAGGGAACCTATTCCAAAGGCCCAAACTGTATATACAGATGGGGCCAAAAATGGATTTGCCGTCGTTTTTGATGGATCTCAAATTCTCCGACAACCTGTGTCAGGTCAGTCGGCCCAAAAGGCGAAAGTTGAAGCTTTAATCATAGCTCTCAAAGTCTATAGTTCTATTCCTCTTAATGTATATACTGACAGCTTATATGTAGCCAATCTGGCTCTAGTCATAGAAACAGCATCATATATTGGCAAGCAATCCACCATCACAAAACAACTACAGGTAGTTCAGCTTCTCATTTGGGCTAGACGAGATCCTCTATACATTGGCCACATCCAAAGCCATTCAGGGCTCCCTGGACCTTTGTCAGAGGGCAATACAAAAACAGACGCTGCTACTCATGCTGTTGGCCTTTCCTGTGTGACGACCAAATATGATAAGGCCTTACAATTCCATAACAAATTTCATTTAAATGCACAGTCTTTACGCTTCCACACAGGATGTTCACGAGACCAGGCTTTACAAATTGTCTCATTATGTCCAACCTGTGCACCATTTATTCATTCTCCTTCCCTTGAGGTTAATCCAAGAGGACTACAACCTAATGATGTCTGGCAAACTGATGTTACACACTTCCCTAGCTTTGGTAAGCTCTCCTTTATACATGTTTCCACTGACACATATTCTGGCTTCATTTTTGCCACCTTACATACTGGAGAGAAGGCTAAGGATGTAATCAGTCATCTTCTAAAAGCCTTTTCCTCCATGGGCACCCCACGATGCCTCAAAACCGATAATGGTCCCGCATATGTAAGCCAGGCGGTTCAACAGTTTTGCACCCAATGGGAAATTAATCATAAGACTGGAATCCCTTATAATCCACAGGGACAAGCTATCGTGGAACGAGCCCATCAACATTTAAAAACTTATTTACAAAAAACAAAAGAGGGGGAGATATACCGGAATTGTCAGGGACCACAAGCACTTCTAAACATAACCTTATTTACTTTAAATTTTTTACTCACTGACACTGGAGGGCGCACGGCTGCACAACGCCATTTTTCCCCTCCCACTGTACAAGATGCTCAAATAAGGTGAAAAGATTTATCCACTGGAAAGTGGCAACCCCCGGCTCCACTCTTAGCTAGAGTGAGGGGAGCTGTATGTGTTTTTCCCCCAGGAACTGAGAAGCCCATTTGGATCCCGGAGCGCTGCACCAGACCGGTGAATAAAAATTCAAGACAAAATGAAGTTCCCAAGATGGCTGATCCTGCCACTGTTGTTCTCACCCCTTCAAGTGAGTGCCGAGACACACCTCATGAGCTGGACCCCGCTTGTGGCATTCCTTCTGGACAGGTTTGCTGAAGGAGGGCTTGACCCCCCACCTGGAAATATTCATAAATATCTTTATGGAGCCCCTTGTGAGTGTAAGGGAGGGCCCCGGCACTCGGCCCCCTCTGGTTATATCCAGAGCATTGATTGTGGGACTAAAGTAGCCTATATGGCGGCTGAACTCAATCAAAACATCGGAGGATTTGAGCAACCAAAATGGGTATGTGTTAATAAGCCCGGACTTGTTGTCCCTAATCCGACCGAGACTCTTGGAAGCTGTCCCGCCACTTGTCAATACACCCCGGCAATGCACATCTCCTGTTATACATCGGCCTCAATTTGTGTTAATAATCAAGAAAAACAATATTTTGAGGCCATCCTAACTAACACCCGTGGAGAATGGGGGACCACTTATAATTATATTCCTTTTCTTGGTGACCGGGGAGGGGAAGGCATCACGACTCGGTTAACGGAGGCGGGATGTGAGGGCGTCGTGGGTAAATCCTCCTGCTGGCCCATGCAGGCCCCTATCGGAGTCTCTGACGGAGGGGGACCCACTGATGCTATCAAACACCTTCAGGTGATTAAGCTTTTAAAGCCGGAGATCCCTAAGCCTACATACCACCCCTTGATATTGCCCAAATCCCAGCTTCCTGATTTAGATGCCAATACATTAGATATTCTAGAAACTACCTTTTCTTTACTTAACAGTTCCAATCCTACCCTTGCTGGTGATTGCTGGCTCTGCATGACGGCAGGTGCAGTCATGCCATTGGCGGTTCCCATCAATTATACCATTGATGATGACAACACATGTCAATCTGGGCTACCCTTTAAGGTACAGCCTCTAGGTGGTTTTGTGTCATGCCTTCTGGGCATGATACAAAATAATACCTATGATGTTGATGTTGGAGTCTCTTCTTTTGGAAACTGCTCATTAGTAAAGAATTACTCCTCACCTACTCCGCCCATTTGTCCCCCTAATGGTACAGTTTTTATGTGTGGTGGAAATTTAGCTTTTCCCAGGCTCCCAGCAAATTGGACTGGCGGTTGCGTTCTGGCATTACTGCTTCCTGATATCACGATTATCTCAGGAGATGAACCCCTACCTATTCCTAGCCTAGACATCTTAGTTAGAAGACACAAGAGAGCTGTGCAGGCCTTACCACTCCTTGTTGGCCTTGGAATAAACGCTGCTGTGTGTACAGACACGGCGGGATTGGGTACGGCTATACATTCTTACCACCGCCTATCTCAACAGCTTATAGATGATGTGCAAACCCTGTCGGGAACCATTAAAGACTTACAAGACCAGATAGACTCTCTAGCAGAAGTAGTTCTTCAGAACAGGCGGGGTTTAGACTTGCTTACTGCCAATCAAGGGGGAATTTGTTTAGCCCTTGGGGAGAGGTGCTGTTTTTATGCTAACAAATCTAAAATAGTTCGCACAAAAATTAAACAACTCCAAAAAGACCTAGAAAAAAGGAGGAGGGAATTATTTGAGAACCCTCTCTGGACTGGACTTAATGGATTTTTGCCTTATCTTCTTCCCTTATTGGGGCCATTGTTAGGCCTCCTTCTAGTAGTGACAATAGGACCCTACATTGTAAATAAGATAGTACAATTCATTAAGGATCAAATTAATATCTTAGCCTCTAAGCCAATATAGGTTCACTATCAATGCTTAAAGATGGATGATCGCCCCTCTGAGATATACTTCAGACCAATCCGAAGATGAGTGTCCTCCTTAAAAGAAGAACTCCTGCCATATCTTTTCTCTATGCATACCTCTCCCTCTTGCCTTCCTGTACTAGGATCTTTGCTGTTTAATCTCTCGGTCCAATCACATCTGCCATTCGGCGGTGACGGTCGTGGGTCCCATAGGTGGAGACGGTTAAGCGTTCACCACAATAATGTCTTGATAGGTCATAACACCTTGAGCTGATCTTGTAGTACCCAGTGACGGACAACTTTCACGCTTGCTGTGCGACCTAAGCCAGGGAATCGGGGCCTTCCCAGAGACGGGTAAGCATCGCAAGGGCTGTGAACGACCTAAGACAGGGGCTACTTGATTCCCACTGGCATGCAAAAAACAAAAGAGGGGGACTTGTTGGCAGCAGGTCCACCCTGGCCCCTGGAGCTCAACCTCCACTAGTTTGTTCTGCATGCCAGTGTGGCCAGCTCACAAGGCCATGGCAAACTTGCGGTTTTTCTGTTCCTGCTTGTCCGTCTGAGACATATGTATCCCACGGGAATGCCTTGACCTTTTCTGGTCTGATGGACTTATTGTTAAGGGAGGTTTCGGTACCTGACAATAATAGATGTTGAAACTAAATTTCTCCCCCCTCCCTCCTGCTTTTGGGTAGTTTTCCACTTCTGCTGCTTGGGGTATAAAAAAAGGTGTGTTAGCAATAAAGGGTATTGACTCCTGGATGAAGAACCTTGGTGTCCTGTGTGTCTTTTAACCTTGCCGTCCCTCGCCGGACTCGGCTCCCTTGGCCAGACGTGGCACTGCTTCAGGCAGCTTCTTCATTGCTGTGACCAAGAAACCAGACAAGAACACCTTCAAGGAGAAAAGGGGCACTTAGGGGCTCATGGTTCCAGAGGTCTCAGTCCACAGACGGCCGGCTGCATTCCTCAGGATTCAAGGTGAGGCTGGACATCAGGGCTGAAGAGTGTGCGAGGGGGAGGACATCACACCAGGAAGAGGGGAAAGAGAGTCTCCACTCAGCAGATACAAAACACAGACTCTGAAGGCCCACCCCTACCCACCTCCTCCAGCCACACCCTACCCGCTACAGTCACCACCAGATTAATCCCTATCAGCAGATTAATTCACTGATTGGGTTAAGGCTGTCATCAGCCAATCATCTCACCTCTAAACCTTCTTACATGGACTCACACATGAGCTTTGGGGGACACCTCATATCTAAACCATAACATTCTGCTTTTGTGCCCCAAAAGCTCATGCCCATCTCACAATGTAAAACACACTTAGTCCATCTCCAAGGTCCCCACAGTCCCAACAGTTCCATCATGGCCCAAAGTCCAAGTCCAAGTCTCCCCTGAGATTCAGGGTGAACTCTGAGTGTGTAAAAATCAAAATGGACAAAAGCAAGTCATACGTGTCCAATGTAGGCAATATATAAAGGCACAGAGTCAACATTTCCACACCAAAAGGGAGACGTAGGGCACAGAAAGAAGGGCGCTCCAAAAAACTTTTTGACTAACATGGTCAGGTTAGTCACGTTAATGACCCCACTCCTGGTACCAACTTCTGTTTTAGTCAGACTTTTCATTATTGTGACAAAAGGATTTGACCAGAAATTTTAAAGATAGAAAGTTATTTGAGGGCTCACAGTGTCCATAGACAGCTGGCTCCATTCCTCAAGGCTCAAGATGAGGCAGGACATGGTAGCAGAAGACTGTGGTGAAGGGAAACAGCTCACAGGATGGTCAGAAAACAGAGAAAGACTGACTCCAAATACATACCCCAGAGGTGCTCCCCCAGGGACCCACCTCCTTCAGCCACTCACTATCAGCCTACAATCACCACTCAGTTAATCCCTATCAGGGGATTAATTCACTAATTGGGTCAAGAACCTCGTAACCCAACACCTCATCTCTAAACTTCTTGCACTGCATCATACATAAGCTTTTGGGGGACACCTCACATCTGAACTGTAACAACAGTGTATCATGGTCTTTCAGTGCTGGGTATTTCCATATTCTACCTCCAAGGAATTGCAGCCCCAGGTGTGAACTGGAGAGGACCCTTTGCATGTATACTCCAGAAAACACGTGTGTCAGTTGGATCCCCAAGAGTCCTAAAGTGGGTGCAGATTTACACTTAGGACTAGAATGGACAACTGTGGCTGGGAGGAAAGACCTGGAGGGCACCGTTGAGAATCACCGAGCAGAGAACTTCAAGGGAACTATCTACAAGGCCCGAGGAGGGCTCTCGCCTCCATGACTGGAGGAACGCCTGGGGATGCTGCTGGTCATCAGGAAGGAAGTCAGGAAGAAAACTGGATAAAACCCAGGGGAGCACAGAGCAACCTGGAACCCACAGCAAAACTGAGTCCCTGAGGAAAGTCCAGAACCTCAACTCTCGGCCCACAGAGGCTGCAATGTCGAGTGGAGCTCTGCACACCTGCAGACTGCACACCTGCCTGGCCCAGCCCCTGCAGACCCCAGGGACCATCACAGGGTTGGGTCTTCCTGTCTATGAACATGGAGTACCTCCCCACGGAGATCATTCTTGGTTTCTTTCATCAGAGTTCTATAGTTATATATACATATCTTGCACATTTCTGTTTAAATTTATAACTAAGTTTTTCAAGTTTTGGTGCTGATATAAATGACACTCTTCTATTTCAAATTCTAAATGTTCCATGATGATATATATAAAATACATTGACTTTAAATGTTAAACTTTTATCCATCAACATAGGTGAATGTGCATTAGTCCTGGGAGATTTTTGCCAGTTCTTTGTATCCCGCACGCAGAAGTGGGCTTACCCAGGGACAAAGGCCACTCTGTATTCCCACCAGAACTTGTGCCTTCCCTCTCTTCTCACAGTCCCTAGCCAGGCCTCCCAGTGCAGCACTGGGAGCAACACTATGGAGGGCCTTGCTCTTGACCTTGGTGAGACGGCATGAGGTTCCCGACCACTGTCAAACAAGGGCTTCTGGAAAGAGCATCTAACAGTTTGAGTACATCATTCTCTATCCAAAGTTTGCAGAGAGTTTTATGATAAATCATGTTGCATTTTATCAAACATATTTTCTTCATTTATTGATAAAAACACAGGATTTTTCTTCCTCAGCCAATTGATGTGATGGATTATCTAAAATGATTGTTGCGTATCTAATCTTGCTGTAGTAGTCAATTTCTAGATAAGCAGAACCAAATGGAAATATAGATGGAGATAGAGATGGAGATGGAGCTAGACATGGAGATGGACATGAAGATGGAGGGGGAGATGGAGGGGGAGGTAGAGATGGAGATGGAGAAAAAGAAGGAGATGGACATGAAGATGAAAAAGGAAATGGAGGGTTGATGGAGATGGGAGGGAGATGGAGATGGAGCTGAGATAGAGGGGAGATGAAGATGAAGGGGTAGAAAAAATGGAGATGTAAGGAAATATGAAGGGAGAGATCATGATGAAAATGGAGATGGAGAAGAGATGGAAGGTGGGTAAGATGTAGATGAGGATGGAGATGGAAGGGAGATAGAGATGGAGGGGGAGATGGGGATAAAGAGGAGATGGAAATGGAATTGTAGATGGAGAAGGAGATTAGATGGAGATGGAGATGGGGGACGAAGATGGAGATGGAGGGGGGATGGAGATGGAGATAGAGATGGAGATGGAGATGAAGGGGGAGATGGAGATGGAGGAGGAGATGAAGATAAAGATGAAGATGGAGATGTAAGAGGAGATGGAGATGAAGGGGGAGATGGAGATGGAAGGGAAGATGGAGAGGAGGGGGGAGGGGAGATGGAGAGGGAGATGGAGATGGAAGTCTAAGGAAAGATGGAGATGGAGACGGGGTAGGAAGGAGAGATAGAAATGGAGGGGGAAATAGAAATGGAGATGGGGATGGAGGGCAAGATGGAGATGAAGGAGGAGGGGGATACAGAGATGGGGTGAAAGAGGTGATGGAAAAGGAAGGGGAGATGGAGTTGGAGATGGATATGAGGAGACAAAGGTTGAGGGTCTGGTGGATATGGTGGAAGAGTTTGACATGGAGATGGAAGGGGAATGGAGATGGAGGGGGAGATGGAGATGGAGATGAAGGGGGAGATGGAGATAAATATGAAGATGGAGATGTAAGAGAAGATGGAGATGAAGGGGGAGATGGAGATGGAAGGGAAGATGGAGTGGAAGGGGGAGGGGAGATGGAGAGGGAGATGGAGATGGAAGTCTAAGAGGAGATGGGGATGGAGATGAATAGGTGATGGAGATGGGGATGGAGGGGAGATAAAGGGGGATGGGAGATGGAGATGGAAGGGAAGATGGAAAGGAGGGGGGATGGGAAATGGAGATGCAAGTCTAAGGGAGATGGAGATGGAGAAGAATAGGTGATGGAGATGGGGATGGAGGGGAGATGGAGGGGGGATGGGAGATGGAGAGGGAGATGGAGATGGAAGTCTAAGGGGAGATGGAGATGGAGATAAATAGGTGATGGAGATGGGGATGGATGGAGGGGAGACAGAGGGGGATGGGAGATGGAGATGGAGATGGGGATGGAGGTGGTAATGAAGATGAAGGGGAGATGGAGTTGGAAAAGGTAGAGAGGTCTTAAGAAACCATCACCAGTGTCATAGTGTCTGGGAAGTCTGAACCCTCCCAGGAGGCCAGAAGTCTGACCCAGTGGAACAGCTGATACTCCAGCCGAAGTCCAGAGACATGGGGATCTCCCTGGGGCCTCAGCCTGTCTTCTCCTACAGTCTTCAGTGATGGAAAGGCCTGCATCGACTATGGAGGATGCTCGGCTTTACTCAGTTGACTGACTTAAACGTCAAGCACATCTGAAAACCTGAAGAACACAGATCCGGGTACCCAGGCCTCGAGGATTAACACACAAATCACCCACCGCGTCTGCACACCCGGAAGCTCACAAAGAATAGAACTTTTATACCTTGTTGACTCAAGTTGCCAGCACTTTGTTGTCATCAGACTTCACACTGTCAATATTGATGCTGTACCTTGAGGCCAGGGGAGGCTGCAGGAACTGGCTCAGGAGAGGGAGGGAGCCACAGGAGCTGGAGTCGGGGCTGGGAGGCTGTGGGTCCTGCTCAGGCCTGGCCCCACCTGCTGAAGCTTGGGGTTGGCCTTCTGCCCCCTTCAGCCTGCAGCTCTGGGCCAAGACATTGAAACCCACACATGAGCCATTTCCCTTGGCTGCTAGCTTCCTTCACCAGGGAACTGGAAGGAGGAGGTTGGCTCAGAGGGGAAATGGCAGCTTTGGAAGTCAAGAATGTGTAAATCATAGAGAAAATCCCACTATACACAGAGTGTTGAAGAGACCCACTTCTTCTAGACCCCCAACGGTAACAGGCAGCACCCCTAGGGTTTTCAATGACAAAGTTGGTGACAAACGTCTGAGTCAGTGGTGAGGCCTTTCCATCCATGGTGCTGCCACAGGTAAGTTATTCACTTTTAAAAATAAAGACATGGCCATGAGTAATCAAAGAAATAGGCAGTTAGGAAAGCTGCCGAGGAAAGGTTGTTGTGTCTGGCTAGTGAAAGCCACGGATGCTAAGTCAACTAAATTTCTGAGCATATATATTGCCAGAGAAGCCACAGGCATGGCTTCTGGAAGCCCGCGCTTATTTAGCTCAGTGGGTAGTGGCTGCCAAGCTGCTGGGTCCTCACTTCAGATGTCAGAGACAGAGCAGGCTCTGTCTTTTGTGCGACTGTCACAAAACATCTGAGGGTGGTCATTTATAAGAGATAGAAATGTACTCTTTAAGGTTCTGGAAAATGAGAAGTCCAAGACAAAGGGCCAGCACCTGGTGAGGCCTGCTTGCTGCACCCTGCCGATGAGGAAGGCAGAGGGGGAAGAGGGCAGTGGGAGAGAGGGCAGGCTTTCCCTGTCATAACAGGCCTGCTCCCAGAACGAGGGAGCATCTGTCCCTGGAGCCCGCAAGGTCTCATCACCCCCAGGCCCACCTCTGAATACTGATGCCATGTCACTTACCCTTCAACAAGAATTTTGGAAGGCACGTTGGAGCCACAGCAAAAGCCCCACACCCGGGCAGGGGCTCCACGCGATCTCCAGCAGGATCTCAGGGGTCCCATAGGCTGCGTGAAGGTCCCGCTCGTCTGCCCCCAGAGGGAGTGATCACAGCCGTTACCTGACAGCGGTCACAGCTGTGCATCATGGAGGTCAGGGGAGGTGGGCATGGGCGCCAGGACCTACCTATTTCATGGCCCATAAGCCACATCCCACCCAGATCTGATGGACAGCTCTAGGGCACATGACCTCAGTGCCCTGAGTAAACCCAAGCCACTCCCAGGCCCAGCCTAAAACTTTCCCTGCTGCCCTCTGCCCACTTAAGAGGGTCCTGGGTCACAGAGGGACCACAAAGAGCAGGGTCCTGCCCCATCTAGGATGGCCTGCCTCAGACCAGGACAGGAGCATTAATTGAGGGGCTGATAAATGTAATGTGGGAGGTCTCCAGGGGACCAGGGTGAGTGCTGGGGAGACCTGCCTGCACCACCCCAGCTCACACCAGGAGCAATACTCAGGAGGTCTCCAGGGGAACAGGGTGTGGGCTGGGGAGACCTGCCTGCACCACCCCAGCTCACACCAGGAGCAATATTCAGGAGGTCTCCAGGGGAGCAGGGTGAGTGCTGGGGAGACCTGCCTGCACCACCCCAGTGCAGGCCAGGAGCAATACTCAGGAGGTCTCCAGGGGAGCAGGGTGTGGGCTGGGGAGACCTGCCTGCACCACCCCAGCTCACACCAGAAGCAATACTAAGGAGGTCTCCAGGGGAGCAGGGTGTGGGCTGGGGAGACCTGCCTGCACCACCCCAGCTCACACCAGGAGCAATACTCAGGAGGTCTCCAGGGGAGCAGGGTGTGGGCTGGGGAGACCTGCCTGCCCCACCTCAGCTCACAACAGGAGCAATATTCAGGAGGTCTCCAGGGGAGCAGGGTGAGGGCTGGGGAGACCTGCCGGCACCACCCCAGCTCAGGCCAGGAGCAATACTCAGGAGGTCTCCAGGGGAACAGGGTATGGGCTGGGGAGACCTGCCTGCACCACCCCAGCTCAGGCCAGGATCAATACTCAGGAGGTCTCCAGGGGAGCAGGGTGTGGGCTGGGGAGACCTGCCTGCACCACCCCAGCTCAGAAGGGCAACAGCACCTGACAGGCAGAAAATCTCGGACTGCAGAGACACCTGGAAAAACTCGGTGGTGGGTCAGGCCCCAGAGAGCTGGACCACAAGGGACAAGGGTGGTGACGCAAGGATCAGCAACTCCCTGGCCAGTGTGCGGGAACACCAAGGACAGCAGGCACCCAGTGCCTCTGAAGTCCAAGGAAAGGAAGACAACTGTCACCACGCTGGTGGAACCAGGTGCAGGGGCCCCGCCTGAGTCCAGCAACTCAGGAGGCTGAGACAGGAGGATCACAAGGTACAGGCCAACCTCAGCAAGGTAGCAAGACCCCATCTCAAAGTAAAAACAAACAGAACTGGGACTGTAGCTCAGTGGCACAGCACCCCTCAGCTCATCCCCACTACCACAGGGAAGAAGCCGCTGGTTGCATGAGGATTAATGGAGACACCCCAACTCTAACCCCTGGTACACCCTGGAATAAGATGGGGTTGTCTCTGGGGAGGGTCTCCTGAAACACCAGGGCTCCAGGGAATCCTGCAGACACTGGCAGAGAGGAGGGCAGCTGGGATGCAGAGAGCAAGACTAGGTCAGGGTCCCCTTGCTGGTTGGCTCCCAGCACCTGGAACAGGGCCACGCGCCCCCGAGGAGCTCATCGGAGGAGGTTCTCCCTGAAGTCATCAGCTCTCCCCTGCTCGTGGAGGCTGAGAGTTGGGTTTCTATTGCCCCCGACCAGCATGGGCAGCTAAACTAGGGTCACTCGAGAGAATTTCCTAAGTTATCAAATAAAACACAGACACACAATTTACCTTTAATTTAAGCCCCGGGACGGCTCCCTGCCCTCGGCCTCAAGCTCCCCAAAAGGGAGAGCGACGAATGTCACAAGAGGCTGGCGAGAGAGAGCAAGCATATTCAGGAGGGCTCTTTTATTAGGGGACTCTGATTCTTTAGAAATTTCCATCCAGTAAAGGTCAAGAGGGACGGGGTTACAATGACAGGTAAGGTAACTTGACCCCTGAGCTGTAGGAAGGCACGTCTACGCATGATCACACATTGTGTGACATTTTTACGACTTCCACGATGGGGCCACCTTCTAGGGCCATTGATGTGGCCAGATCATGGGAAGTGACTGACAGGGCCTCAACCAATCAGAGAAGGAAAATGCTGGTCACATGATATGACAGCCCCCCACATGTTCCCCCTTTTTTCTTTGAAAGAGCAGCTGATGTGTCATTTTTCGAGTCCCCAAATCCTTGTTTTGAAGACTCACCATCCTACAATCACAATACAAAAGAGAATTAACAGCAAAAGAACAATACAAGAATATACCATGCAGAGTGTTTCAGAATGTTTCCAGGGTTAAAGCCATTTAATTCTTTTAATATTTGATTAGCTATGGAAGTAGTATCCAAAAAATCAATCTTACTTTTTTGTATATCTTGAATATGATGATGGAGCTCCCAAAGATCCAAGCTGTTATTATTATTTTGCCAAATACCCAACAAATGGTTTTTATTCCTCTCCCAATCCCACAGGGAAGCATTGTTTTTGGCCACAGTAACACACACATACTTATAGCTAGTGTGACATTTAAGCCTTTCCTTGAACTTCAAAGCCAAAAGTTTTTATGAACTGGGAAAAGTTTCTGCCCTGTTGCGCTGGGACTCGCAGTATCACACCATGTGGCCATTTTTCCCACAGTTAAAACACTGCCCATGAGAATGGCATCCCTGGGATTGGGGCTGAAGCACCTGCTTTAAAGCCATGGTGAGCATAAAACCTTGCAATTGGTCAGACCGACGTCTGCCCAAAGGCGAACCAAGTCTGAGATGGTTGGAGGATGTCCTGGAAGACCTTATTTGCATTCTCAAATGCAACCTGCTTATCAATGATCCCACAGGTACCTGAGTCCACAACTGACCTGTTAGCTGCTTGGTACAAGCGTGCTACAAAGTCAGAGAACAGTTCTTCTGAGCCCTGTTGCATCTTAGTCAAAGCTAGATTAGACTGGTCCTGGGAAGAGATTTGCTGCCCTGCCTTCTTTGCACATGAAGTAATCTGATCATAAACCACTAAATCATAGTTTACCTGCCTCTCTAAATCTGCAAACTCACCCATTCCCATCAACATCTCCAAAGGAGTCTCAAGATCTGTCTCCTGTTTCTCTCAGCCTGCTCGGTACAGAAATCTGTCCAGTGAGACCGTCAGAGAAGATATTCACCGCCATCAGACAAGCTCTGGCCATGGACACCCAGTCACTGAGCGGAAGAGGTTCTTGGCAAACCGAGTTGAGCAAGCTCTTACAAATGGTGAAGGAGGGCCATAAGTACCACAAGCATTTTTTAATTTTTCTAAGGTTTTAAAGGGAATTAGCATGTGCACAGACATGCTGGTTGTGCTCGTTAACCTTTCAAAAACTGGAAAAAGCTGAAAACCTGTAATATCTTCCCCCACTTCCTGCGCCCTCCTGAGTCCACATTGTAATGGCATAAGCATAGCCATGACCGATTCAGAGTGTCGATTAAAGCCCGTTCTCCCAGCTGAAAATGGCTGAATTCAGACGCGGGTGCCAGTCCAGCTAAACACAACCTAGCAAAATTCTCCTCCATTTCCTCTTCGCCATCAAACTGAGTCCCCTCTGACTGGGACTCTTTGTCTGTCTCCTGCTCATTCTGTTCTTCTCCATTTTGAATTTGCCTCACAGAGCTCTGGTCAGGACTAGTTTCCTCTGTGGAACACGCCCCTCGGGGCCCCTCTGAATTTTTCTCCAGTGGGATTCAACTGAAACTGAATTTTTGGTTTTAAGTCTTGCCTAAAGCAATCTGCCTGCTGGGTGGCAGATTGAGTGAAATTTCATTCACTCTCAGCCCAATATGGAAAGAGAAAAAATTTTCAAAAAAACAGCCTCTGGCTATTTTTCCTGCTCTATGCTCTTAACTTGTCTCTGAAGTCCTTTTAAAAGGTCTTCTGGGGGCCATTGACCATGATCTACATCATCAAAATGACACATTTCTAATGCAGTCCAGACCTTCTGAACACTGTCTGTTGTACTTCTAGACAGTTCTGCAAAACGCCAGCCTTTATACAGTTTCCTTCCTAGTCTCTCCCAAGAACGTACATCTGGTGAATCTTGCTCACAAAACCATGGACACCTCGCTAACCGTTCTCAGGAACTGTGCTAGCTGCCTCTTTCTCACTTGCTTTGATTTCCAGTTAATTATAGTTTCCAAAATTGTTAAATACATCTCTTTATCTGAAGATATGGAACTTCCCATGATAAATCTTTAATGTCCTTAGTTATAAAAAGGTCTGCTTCCTCTGTGACCCCTCAAAAAATTTCACGGTGCAATAACTTTCTATAGCACGTTTCCTCAATCAACCTGGAAATTCCGCTTGAGAAGCCCCACGTTGGGCGCCAATTACTGCACCCGACAAGTGCAGTTACCTAAACTAAGGGTCGCTCAAGTGAATTTCCTAAGATATCAAATAAAACACAGACACAAAATTCACCTTTAATTTAAGCCCAGGAACAGCTCCCCTGCCCTCAGGCTCAAGCTTGTCAAATGAGAGAGGAGGAATGTCACTGAGACGAGAGAGAGAGAGAGAGAGAGAAAGAGAGAGAGAACATTCAGGAGTGGCCTTTTATTAGGGAGACTCTGATTGTTTAGAAATTTCCATCCAATAAAGCTCAACAGGAGCAGGGTAACAAGGACAGGTAAGGTAACTCGACCCTGGGGCTGTAGGATGGCACACCTTCACATGAACACACATTGGCAACATTTTTATGACTTCCAAGATGGGGGTCGCCATCTAGGGCCACTTGATGTGGCCAGATCACAGGAAGTGACCAACAGGACCTCAACTAATCAGAGAAGAAAAATGCTGGTCACATGGCATGGTGGCCTCCCACAGGTTTCCACATGTCCACCCCAGCTAAATCAACTGACCACAGCACCTATTCCAGTCAGCTTCTCCCCACCCTGACCAAAAGAACTAGCAAGAACAACTAGAGGAGGGAAAGTTCACTTGGGCTCACAGTTTCCGAGGTCTCATCTATAGATTGCCGGCTCCATTGTTCTGGGCCTGAGTCAGGAAGATCCTCAGGGCTGAGGACATGGCAGGAGAGAGCAGCTCAGGACGTAGCCATCAGGAAGCAGAGAGCCTCCACTCCCAGGTACATCACGTAAATCCAAACCCCACACCCCAGTGCCCACCTCCTCCAGCCACCCCCACTGGCCTTCAGCCACCCCAGATAATCCCATCATGGATGAATTTGCTGGTTGGATTAAGGCTCTCCTCACCCAATCCTTTCCCCTCTGAACCTTCTCGCATCGTCTCAGACGTGAGCTTTGGGAGGACGCTTCACATCCAGACCAGGACACTCAGGTCACACAGATTGGGGAGAGAACCCTGCCTCCCCCACATTTGCTGGTCTTCAGATACCACCCCCAGCCCCCTGAGAGCCCAGGGGGAAGACGGAGGACAGAGTGTTGGCCATCCCAACCCACCACACGGGCCATGAGGCCAGCCGGGGACCTTCCAGGGACCTCCCGGGGACCTAGGAGGCAATGCGCAGTGGCCTTGCAAGTCTGAAGAAAACACACTGCTAACTCAGAATCCTGCCCCAGCCGGGGACAGAGTGGCAAGGAGGGTGGCCATGAGGCAGATGGGCAAGGTCTCCAGGCGTCTCCTGCAGGCGCCTTTTTCGGCTTCAAGGCGAGCCCCATGTCCATCAGGAATCCAGACACAGGGCCTCCAGAGCCCACCAGCAGAACAGCCAGCACTGGCCACTGCCCTCAGGCCACACAGGCACACTGGCCTTCTCCAGCACTCGGGACTCTCTCCATCGCAGACCACCAGCTGGACCCCAGGCCTTGGAGAATGCGAGAGGCCCAGAGACCTACATGACCGTCACCTTTCCAACCAGGAAGGAGTGAAGGGGAGTCAGCAGAACGGTCTGGAACCAGGGGAACGTGGAGCCTGCACAACACGCTCTTGCACAGCCGCGGTGAGGGGGAGACCAGAAGGGACACCAGAGGAAGCTCTGAGCAGGGCAGGAGACTGGACCCGGGGAGGAGGCCTGTGCAGCTGGAGAGGGAGAGAGGGTGCGGGGGGAGAGCCCCCCAGAGAGCCCCGGGGCTCAGTGCTCACACCAGCTGTCAGGACAGTGGGAGGAGCTACCTGTCCATCAGAGGCCTGAGCAGAGGGGCACAGCAGTGCCAGGGAGTCGGCGCCACGCCCCAGGCCCACCGCACAGTGAGAGGGCTCCCTCATCCGCTGTCCACCATGAAGCCCTCCGCAGCCTGCCCAGCTGTGGCTCAGATGGGCCAGGCCTGTCTCTGGCAGCAGCAGGCCTGGCGGCGTCCACATGGTGCTGACCCTGGACGAGCATATGCAAGAGTTGTGGGACACACTGGCCTCCACAGGAAGTAAGAGGCAGGCCTGGGAGGCCAGCACGTCTGCCCCCATGTGGACGCCCTCAGACTCCCCCCTGGAAAGCCTGGTGGGGCCATGGGAGGGGCACAGCCAGGACCCCAGGACGCAGCCTCCAGCAGGGTGCAAAGCCTCCTGGGAGGACACAGGGCACCGCCACGCAGCTCTGGAGAGTAGCCACATGGGCTGCAGCCAGCTAAGACCCAGGGGGGCTGCCTGAGGCCTGGGGCCTCCACACTCAGAGACACAGAGATGCCAGGCTCTGAGCTTCGGGGTTGGCGCCTGCCCTGTGGGTTTAGTCGGCCCCGTCTCTACCCAGCCACTGCATCCACAATTAATGAAACTCAGTCACACCTATGAGGGGCTCTCAGTCCACCAAACTGGGTCACATTGGCAACTGTGCTCTCCAGAGGTCCACACATGAGAGTGGAAGAGAAATCCCTTCCAGCAAATACGTAAAACCCAACAACGAAAACAAGACATAGGAGAGAGCCAACTAGGCCAACACCTCCCAGGTCGTGATTCACCAGAAAATGTCCCCAAGGGCTGTGGCCGGGCTCAGGGAGAGCTTGCCCATCAGGTGTGAGACACGGGGCTGGATCCTCAGCACTACATAAAAATAAACACATAAAATAAAGGCATTCGGTCCACCGACAACTACAAAAATTTTTGATGACCGTAAAAATATTGTCGTACGTGAAATATCAGATAAGGAATTCAGAAGAATTATTATGAAAATGTTCAATGAATTCCAACAGAGCACAGAAGAACAACTGAATGAATTAAGGAAGTAAATACAGAATGTAAATGAGAAATTCAATAAGGATATAGAAATATTGAAAAGACCCAAACTGAAATCATGGGAATAAAAGACACAATAGATCAAGTAAAATCTTCATGTGAAAGTCTCTCTGTTGAGTAGACCATGGTGAAGACAGAATCTCAGAGCTGGAATACAACGTGGTCAGCCTTGAACATTCAGACAGCATAAAAGAAAAAAAATACTTAAACATGGTGAGAATATACAAGAACTCCGGGACACCATGAGGACATGGGTGTAAGGATCATTGGAATTGAGGGGGCTCTGAGATGCAGGCGAATGGAATGGATAAGCTCCTCAGGAATATGATGACAGAAAACCTTCCCAACCTTCAGAAGGAGATGCACATCCAGATCCAGGAAGCACTCAGAACCCCAAACAGCGGCTGGCTGTAGCTCAGTGGCAGAGCGCCTGCCTAGCACCTGGGAGGCCCTGAGTCTGATCTCAGTCCACGTAAAAACAAGTACACAAAAGAAAGGTGTTTCGCCCTCCTACAACTAAAAAACCTTTTAAAAGAACAGAAAACATATAAGATCAAAGAAGAACCTCTGCACACCAGATATAATTAAATGGCCTAACACAGACAGCAAGGATAGAATTTTAAAGGCCTCAAGGGAAAAGAAAAGGCCGACTCACTTTTACAGAACAGCCAATCAGAAGCACTTGTGATTTCTCAGCACAGACTCTCCACTCAAGGAGGGCTTGGAATGGTGTGCTCCAAGCCCTCCAATAAAGTACCTGCCAACCAAGCCTGCTGTGGAAACCAAAGCTGTCACTCAAAATTGAAAATGAAACTAAACCTCCCAGAATTGAAAAGAATTCATGAACTATTAGACTAGCACTACAGAACTCAGTCAAAGAAATACTGCACACAGAAAAATAAAAACCAAACCCAGAGTTCACAAAAGAGCAAATCTCATTTGAAGGTAGCTAAGCAAATGAGAAACAGAACCAAATTACGCATGATAAATACATCAAATGTTAATAAACATCTTTCTCGTAACATTGAAGGAAAATGGTCTCCACTCTCCAATTAAAAGACAGAGCTGGCAGAATGCCCAGGGACCTGGCCCAGCCCTCCCCTGCACCCAGACACATGTTGTTTGCAAGAGATGCACCTTACAGGCAAAGACAGCCACAGGCTGAAAGGGAAAGGTTGGAAACTGACACACCCAGGAAAAGGAGCCCCAAAACAAGCAGGAGTAGCTACTCCCGTAGCTGACAGAGCAGATTTCACCCCAGGGTTAACCAGAAGAGACTAAGAAGGTCGCTTCATATTGGTAAAGGGAACAATCCAAGGAGAAGATATAACAATAATAAATATTTCCCCCCAAATATGGGTGCGACTTTTACATAAAAGTCATACTTCTCAAATGGAAGCCCCCGATAGGTCCCAGCATGATAATACCAGGGGATTTCAACACACCTCTCTCCCCATTAGATAGGTCACCCGGACATAAACTCAGTAAAGACTGTTTGGACCTGGAAAATATTATAAATCAAATGAAACTGACAGACAGCTGTAGCCTATTTCATCCAACAACAGCTGAACACACTTTCTCTCAGTGGGTCATGGACTTCTCCAAAATAGCCAGGGACCCCAAGGAGCCCCAAGCCCCTTTCTTCCCTTCCCACCAGCTTGCTCCCGCCAATCCCAGGGCCCCCACTCTCCTCCTGCTCTGGAGGATCTGGGTTCTCCCAAGGAAGAGCTGTCTGCAGAGAGGTCCAGGGAGAAGCAGCCACCAGAACCAGGCTGGGGTCAGAGGGTCAGGAGAGCAGCCCAGGAACTGAGGGGTCCCAGTCTCCAGGGAGGCAGTCAGGGTGGAGGGCCTAACTGCAGAGCCGCGGGCCAGCCCCAGGCAGGAGCACAGAGCAGCAGGTGGGATTGGGCCTCCCCCTTCTCCCCTGGGACCCAAGGGCACTGCTCCCCACCACCACATGCCCACACGAGATGGCCTCAGCCAGGTGAACCCCCTCACCCTCCGACCCAGAAAAGGGAACTTAGGGAAGTGTGCATGCCACCAGTTTCAGTCCTGTTCTTAGTCTCTGCGGGGGGTGTGGGAGGTTGCACCTCTGGGGACAACAGCCGTGACACCTGGGAGCACAGGACAGAGTAGAGTGGGTGGCAGTAAGGGGCCAGAGCAGGAAGGGCTGGCAAGTGCCCTTCAAGGCCCCACAAGGTGAGTGGGGTTGGCAGGGAGAGGAGGCCACAGGAGGAGAGGACATGGAGCCTGGGCCACAGTGGCCCTTCAGGACCCAGCATCCCACGGGCCACGGGATGTGGGAGGGAGCAAGAGCACAGCCCCCACACAGAGGGCCCCGCACAGCACCCAGGGGTCTGCCTTAGAAAGTGCCAACCAGTGAGGGACAGGAACCAGGGGCAGGGCACTGCCAGGCCACCAGAGCTGGACACACGTCCTACTCACGGACATGAGGGGATGGGGCAGGAGGGGGTCAGAGGAACAACAAGGCCTCTCCTAGAGACTGTGGGTATGAGGCAGAGCTAAGGGGAACTCAAGGAGGCAGGGCCAGGGCAGCTTCCAGAGCCAGGTACAGAGGAAGCCTGGAGCACAGGGACACAGGGTCCAGGCCTCCTCCAGGGGCAGGGCAGGGCCAGCGGGCTCTGCTGGACACAGCTGGCTGGAGAGAGGATGGGAGCCTCGGGGGCTCTGGGAGCAAGGCCAGTCCTGGGAAGAGGGTGAGGCCAGAGGAGGACCCAGCCTCCACTGAGGGAGAGTGGGGTGGGACGAGGCAGCTCTGGGCTCAGGGACCTGGGCAGAGCAGGTGCACGTGAGCTGGGCAGGTGTGGTGCCTGAGAGTCGTGAGCCACCCAGGAGCCACCCCTGGGACCCGGGTCCAAGCTGACACAGGTGAGCTGGGGAAAGCAGGGATGCTGAGGGTCCTGGGCAGTCCCGCGGCTCAGAGAACCAAGGGAGAGCAGCTACAGGAGAGCTGGGCAGTGGAGTGCTGGAAGGCTGGGGAAGCCCAGGGCGCAGGGCACCAGGGGCAGAGCATCTGAAGGTGAGCTGGGCAGGTGGGGGTGCTAGAGGTGACCGGGAAGCCCCAGGAGCTCAGGGGACCTGGGCAGAGCACTTACAGGTGAGCTGGGGCAGGTGGGGGGGCTGGAGGTGCCCAGGAAGCCCCAGGAGCTCAGGGGACCTGGGCAGAGCACTCACAGGTAAGCTGGGCAGGTGGGGTACTGGAGGTGCCCAGGAAGCCCCAGGAGCTCAGGGGACCTGGGCAGAGCACTCACAGGTAAGCTGGGCAGGTGGGGTGCTGGAAGTGGCCAGGAAGCCTCAGGAGCTCAGGGGACCTGGGAAGAGCTCTTACAGATGAGCTGGGGCAGGTGGGGTACATGAGATGCTGGGAAGCCCCAGGAGCTCAGGGGACCTGGGCAGAGCCTTTACAGTTGACCTGGGCAGGTGGGAGTGCTTGGGAACCTGAGATGCCCCAGGAGCTCAGGGAATCTGGGCAAAACACTTACAGGTGAGCTGGAGAGGTGGGGTGCTGGAGGTGCCTGGGAAGCCCCAGGAGCTCAGGGACCTGGGCAGAGCAGTTACTGGTGAGCGGGGGAGGTGGGGTGCTGGTGGAGCCAGGAAAGCCCCAGGAGCTCAGGGACCTGGGCAGAGCACTTACAGATGAGCTGGGGCAGGTTGGGGTACATGAGATGCTGGGAAGCCCCAGGAGCTCAGGGACCTGGGCAGAGCAGTTGCAGTGAGCTGGGGCAAGCACAGTGCTGGAGGTGTCTGGGAAGCCCCAGGAGCTCAGGGAGCCAGGGGCAGAGAAACTACTGGTGAACTTGGCCATTGATAGTGCTGGAAGGGCTTAGGAAGCCCCAGGAGCTCAAGGGACCTGGACAGAACAGTTTCAGGTGAGCTGAGGCAGGTTGGGGTGCTTAAAGTGACTGGGGAGCCCCAGGAGCTCAGGGGACCTGGACAGAGCACTTACTGTTAAGCTGGGGAATGTGGGGGTGCTCAAGGTTCCTGGGAAACCTGAGGAGCTCAGAAGACCTGGGCAGAGCAGTCACAGGTGAGCTGGGGCAAGTGGGGATGCAGGAGGAGCCAGGAACGCCCTAGAGCTTTGAGTGACTGGGCAGAGCAGCTGTGGGTGAGCTGGGACAGATGGGGGTGCTAGAGGTGCCTGGGAAGCCCCATGAGCTCAGGGGACCTGGACAGAGCAATTACAGGTGAGCTAGGGGATGCAGAGGTGCTGAAGGTACCAGGGAAGAACCAGGAGCTCAGGGGACAAGGAGCAGAATAGCTGTGTGTGATTTGGGGCAGGTGGGGTGCTGTAGGTACCCAGGAAGTCCCAGGAGCTCAGGGTAACTTGGTAGAGCAGTTGCAGCTTAGCTAGGGCAGGTGGGGTGCTGTAGGTACCCGGGAAGTCCCAGGAGCTCAGGGTAACTTGGTAGAGCAGTTGCAGCTTAGCTGGGGCAGGTGGGGGTGCTGGAGGTGCCCGGAAAGCCCCAGGAGCTCAGGGTAACTTGGCAGAGCAGTTACAGCTTACTTGGACAGGTGAGGTGCTGGAGGTGCCCGGGAAGCTCCAGGATCTCAGGGTAACTTGGCAGAGCAGTTGCAGCTTAGCTAGGGCAGGTGCAGGTGCTGGAGGTGCCTGGGAAGCCTCAGGAGGTAAGAGTAACTTGGCAGAGCAGTTGCAGCTTAGCTAGGGCAGGTGCAGGTGCTGGAGGTGCCTGGGAAGCCTCAGGAGCTCAGGGTAACTTGGTAGAGCAGTTGCAGCTTAGCTGGGGCAGGTGGGGGTGCTGTAGGTACCCGGGAAGTCCCAGGAGCTCAGGGTAACTTGGCAGAGCAGTTGCAGCTTAGCTAGGGCAGGTGCAGGTGCTGAAGGTACCAGGGAAGAACCAGGAGCTCAGGGGACAAGGAGCAGAATAGCTGTGTGTGATTTGGGGCAGGTGGGGTGCTGTAGGTACCCAGGAAGTCCCAGGAGCTCAGGGTAACTTGGCAGAGCAGTTGCAGCTTAGCTGGGGCAGGTGGGGGTGCTGTAGGTACCCGGGAAGTCCCAGGAGCTCAGGGTAACTTGGCAGAGCAGTTGCAGCTTAGCTAGGGCAGGTGCAGGTGCTGAAGGTACCAGGGAAGAACCAGGAGCTCAGGGGACAAGGAGCAGAATAGCTGTGTGTGATTTGGGGCAGGTGGGGTGCTGTAGGTACCCAGGAAGTCCCAGGAGCTCAGGGTAACTTGGCAGAGCAGTTGCAGCTTAGCTGGGGCAGGTGGGGGTGCTGTAGGTACCCGGGAAGTCCCAGGAGCTCAGGGTAACTTGGCAGAGCAGTTGCAGCTTAGCTAGGGCAGGTGCAGGTGCTGAAGGTACCAGGGAAGAACCAGGAGCTCAGGGGACAAGGAGCAGAATAGCTGTGTGTGATTTGGGGCAGGTGGGGTGCTGTAGGTACCCAGGAAGTCCCAGGAGCTCAGGGTAACTTGGCAGAGCAGTTGCAGCTTAGCTGGGGCAGGTGGGGGTGCTGGAGGTGCCCGGGAAGCCCCAGGAGCTCAGGGTAACTTGGCAGAGCAGTTACAGCTTACTTGGACAGGTGGGGTGCTGGAGGTGCCCGGGAAGCTCCAGGAGCTCAGGGTAACTTGGCAGAGCAGTTGCAGCTTAGCTGGGGCAGGTGGGGTTCTGGAGGTGTCCGGGAAGCCCCAGGAGCTCAGGGGACCAGAACATAACAGTTACAGGTGAGCTGGGGCAGGTCGGGGACCACTCTGTCTGCTGACATTCCCAGAACTCAGGGGAACAGACAATAGCCACAGTGTCCTGGAGCAGCTGGGCGACCAGGGCAATCCCAGAGGTAGAGTCTGAAGGGTCCAGCTACAGGGTCCCTGGGTCCCTGCAGGAGCTGAGCAGATGCAGGTTAACAGGGGCTGAGGAGGGTTTGCAGAGCCCAGGGCGGGGACCTTTTGAGCAGAGGACAAAACAGGAAGCAGAAGCAAAGCACCAGGGGCAAAGCATCCTGCACAGGCCAGTGGGGCAGCAGGTGAGCAAGGGCAGGCCAGGAGTGGCCAGCAAGGGGCTCTGGGCATCCAGAGCACACAGCACAGGGCTGTGCAGGCAGCCCCACTGAGCTCGGGAGGCTAGAAGGGGCTCAGCGCCCACGGCTGCTGTGCTCTGAGCTGCCAGGAGTGGGCAGGGCCACGGGGAGCAGGGCTGAGGGGGGGCTGCAGAGGGCTGCCCAGAGCAGAGAGCAGGGCTGAGGTGTGCTGAGTTCAAGGTGGGAGGGAGCCAGAAGGGGACAGGAGCTCAGGGAAGCAGCCGTCGGCCGACTGCTGGGAAGAGACTGAGCTTCCAGAACCTGGTGCTTACAGGACAGCTGACCAGGCAGAGCAAGGGGAGCAGGGAAGCTTCCGGAACTGGGGGCCACGGGGAAGGCCGGGGGGGTCACAGAGTCCAGGAGCTCATCCAGGAGGGCTCTGCTGGGAAGAGTAGGCCGAAGAGAGGATGGGTGCTTCCGGGCTCTGGAAGCAAACCAGTCCTGGGTGGGGGAGGCCAGCAGAGGAGCCAAGCTGGACGGATGGAGGGCAGAGTGGGCAGTGGGACCCCCAGGCATTGGGCAACAGAGGCAGAACTGCCGCAGGAGAGCTGGGGCAGGTAGGGTGCTGGGGGACCTGGGCAGCCCAGGGAGATCAGGAACCTGCTGGTCTTGCCCTCCCACTGGCCCCAGATCACCCATCCTTGGTCTCCGGGACTGTCCACATTCCTCCCTCCCCACAGCACAGGAGGATTGGCGGGACCAAGCTGGTGGGAAGGGAAGAAAGGGGCTTGGGGCTCCTTGGGGTCCCTGGCAAGGGGCAAGATGGGGCTACAGGGAGAACCAGTGCTGGCCCAGGAGGGCCAGGCTGGGGGACAGCTCTCTGGGGCTGGCGCTCCCAGATGAGCAGATGGCAGCCCTGGCTGTGTGCCCAGGGCCTTGTGCTGAGGGCTGGGGGTCCAGGGCTGAGTCCCAAGGGCCCTGGGAAAGGAGGCTCGGGAGAGGTCGGGGCTCACAGGTGCCTGGAGGCCAGGCCAGAGCTGCAGAGGGGCTCTGAGGGGCAGGCAAGAGGGCCAAGGAGAGTGCCCATGGTGCACCTCAGGAAGCAGGGCAGGGAGACCTGGGGAGGGACGGGTCCAGTGATGAGCCAGAGCTCAGGGCTACGGGGAGCCAATCAGGAGGGTCCCAGGGGCTGTCTCAGGGCAGGGCCTAGGGCCCAGGGCCAGGACCGAGGGCACTGGGTTGCTCAGAGCCAACTCCAAAACACCTGACCCTGCAGGGTTAGGTCCAAGGCCTGGGCTCTGGGCCGAGGTGCAGGGAGGAGAGCCCAGGCAGAGGTAGCCAACCCCACCCAGAGCAGGACTCCTCGGTAACAGTGGAGGGCACAGGGGACCTGAGAACAAGGCCACTAGTCAGGCCAGATGCCCACAGGAAGCACATGGGGACAGGGAGCTGGTGGGCCCAGCAAGACCCAAGATGGCACCCACCATGGGCAGAGCCCAGGATGGGGCTGGGAGCCCCAGGGCCACACAGGTCCAGTGGTCATCAGATGCTAAAGGATCCGCGTGCAGCCTCTCCCACAGGGGCAGGGGGTGGCACACAGGGCTAACTGCACAGTTGGCTCTGTGTCCTTCTGGAAGCCCATCAGGAGAGGTCTGGCCTGGCCTGGGCATCCTTGGGGTGGGGGATCACCTAGGGAGGTGGGGCCTACCAGGTGGGTACCTGATGCCCACAAACCCAGACAACAGACCCTGCCTGATGCTTGGGGAGAGCCAAGGACAGCGGACCTTCTGTGGGCCTGGGTCCATCTGCGTCCAGCACAGCTCACTCAGTATCTTCTCTCTTGCAGCTTCGACCACAGCCCCATCAGTCTTCCCCCTGGCCCCCAGCTCTAGGGACACATCTGGCTCCTCAGTGAACCTGGGCTGCCTGGTCAAGGGCTACTTCCCTGAGCCGGTGACCGTGACATGGAACTCAGGATCCCTGTCCAGTGGAGTCCGCACCTTCCCAGCTGTCCTGCAGTCAGGGCTCTACTCTGTCACCAGCATGGTGACTGTGCCCACCAGCACCTGGCCCAGCCAGACCGTCACCTGCAATGTAGCCCACCCGGCCAGCAGCACCAAGGTGGACAAGACCATTGGTAAGGGGACAGCCTGCACGGGGAGGGGTCCTCTGGAAGTCAGGCAGGTCTGTGCCACCTGGAAAACTCTGCCATGCCTCTCATGCCCAGGGAGAGTGCTCTGTCTCCACCAGGCCCAGGGCAGGCACAGTCTGGATGCCCACGTGTGGGCTCCTGGGCACTGGTCATAGGCCTGCCAAGAGCCATACCCAAGAGCAGCCTGGCCCTAACCTGAGCGCGCCCAGGGCCAAACTCACCCTGTCTCTGCGGGTGCCTTCCTCCCCCAGATCTCAGTGACCCCATCCTTCTCTCCTGCAGATCCCTGTGGTCCTGTACCTACCCCATGTCCACCATGTCCACGTAAGTCACCAGGCCTTGCCCTAAGCCGAAGGAGCGGGACGGGTGCCCAGAGAAGTCTCAGGCAGAGGGCAGGCCCCAGGTGCTGACCCGTGTCCTCCATCTCTCCCACACTAGCTCCTGAAATCCTGGGGGGACCATCCGTCTTCATCTTCCCCCCAAAGCCCAAGGACACGCTCATGATCTCCCTGACCCCCAAGGTCACATGCGTGGTGGTAGATGTGAGCCAGGATGACCCCGAGGTCCAGTTCAGCTGGTATGTAGACAACGTGGAGGTGAGCACAGCTGAGACAAAGCCACAGGAGAAGCAACACAACAGCACATTCCGCGTGGTCAGTGTCCTCCCCATCAAGCACCAGGACTGGCTGAATGGCAAGAAGTTCAAGTGCAAGGTCAACAACAAAGCCCTGCCAGCCCCCATCGAGAGGACCATCTCCAAAGTCGCAGGTGGGAGAGGGCAGCGGGCAGGGCAGGGCATGGGGCTGCCTGGTCACATGGAGCCTGGCTCAGCCCGCCACTGCCCTGTCAGTGACCTCTGTGCTGACCTCTGTTCCACAGGGCAACCCCGGGCGCCAGAGGTGTACGTCTTGCCCCCGGCCCAGGAGGAGCTGACCAAGAACACCGTCAGTCTGACCTGCTACATCCAAGGCTTCTACCCTGCCGACATCTCTGTGGAGTGGGAGAAGCAGGGGCAGCCGGAGCAGGACTCCAAGACCACCGAGCCCGTCCTGGACTCCGACGGGACCTACTTCCTCTACAGCAAGCTCAGGGTGGACAGGAACAGATGGCAGCGAGGAGACCTCTACACATGCTCAGTGATGCACGAGGCTCTGCATAACCACTTCACCCAGAAGACCCTGTCCCCGTCCCCGGGTAAATGAGCCTGGCGAGTCCTCACCCCACGAGGACACTGTCACCTTCCCTCACCTGCCCGTGTGAATAAAGCACCCAGCCTGCCCTGGGACCCTGTGAGACTATCCTGGTTCTTTCTGAGGCAGAGAGCTCTTGGCACGTCTGGGCTGTGGGCTGTCGGCCAGGCTGCCTCCGAGGCCCACGTTGTCACGGCTAGAGAGAGGGAGGGGTCCCACATGGCCAGACCAGAGCCACTGTCTGCCCAGCTGGCTGGGGTTTGCCCCCGCAGGGCACGAGGCTCGGCCAGAGGCTAAGCCTCTCCCAGACCTTCCCCAGCCCCAGCAACTCTGGCTGATCAGGGAGATACCTCTCAGGAGCCCCCAGGAAAGGACACAGCCCCCCTGTCAGAGACTGTCCTTGTGTCCTGATTCCCTGTCCAAGGATCTCTCTGTGTCCATGCAGGGGTTGACTAGCCATGGGAGTGGGATAGGCCCTCCATGCACTGCCCACCCCTGAGAACACCCACATCCGGCAGCCCTGAATGGCCCAAGGGAGGGACTGTCCAGAAAACCACACAGACACAGAGCCCAGACCCTTTGGACCAACCCACAGGGCACCTGCCCACACTCGTGCACACTGGGGCCTCACACGGGCAACATGCACACCCAGAGCCAGCAAGTGTCCAGTCACTGAACACTCACAAGCACACGGGACCACCCACGGCCTCACACACTGACCAGCTCAGATCCCAGCCTCCTCTCAGGAGGCACCTACACCCAAGCCCTGACACACCCAGGCCCGACACCCACACTGACCCCCACACAGGCACACACCCCCTTACCACAAGATCCAGCTCCCTCCCCAGCGCAGACTGTCTCTGTAGCTGGGGCCACACCAGGGACAGGCTCTGCCATCTCTCCAGCCCCTGGGCCTGGTCACCACTGAATAAGCAGGGGCCACACAGGCTGCGGGGACATCCCTGCAGGGTCACAGGCCCAGTGCTGCCTGGCCTGCCCCAGCACTGACGCCTGGAGCTCGCAGCAAGGAGCTCCCATGAAGTCCAGGCCACCGTCCACAGCCAGGGGGTCTGGATGAGTTGGGCCCCAGTGGGAGGAGCCGGGGGCTGAGGCCCACCAGAGAAGGCCACCAGGGAAACCTGGCCCCAGTCCGCGCACTGCTGGCCCAGCCCAGCGGCCCTTCTCCTGGCCCCCGGGAGGCAGCTCCCAGGTCCCACCTTGGCGCCACACACTGACCACCCCCTCCCTGTCCAGAGCTCAGCCTGGATGACAGCTGTGCAGAGGCCCAGGACGGGGAGCTGGACGGGCTGTGGACGACCATCACCATCTTCATCAGCCTCTTCCTGCTCAGCGTGTGCTACAGTGCCACTGTCACTCTCTTCAAGGTCGGCCACACTGTCCCCGTGCTGTCCCCATGCCATCCCCTGTGACCCCACACTTCCCACAGTCCAGCGGTTCTCCTATGCTGTCCCTCACTGTCCCCATGCCACCTCCACACTCTCATGATGTGTCCCGTGCCATCCCCATACTATTCCCATGCCATTTCCACACTGTCCCACGCTGTGTCCCATGCTGTCCCCATGATGTCCCACAATGTGTCCCATGCCATCTCCACACTGTCCCGTTATGTGTCCCATGCTGTCCCAACGCTGTCCCTGTGCCATCTCCACACTGTCCCACGATGTGTCTCATGCTGTCCCCACGCTGTCACTGGCCATCTCCACACTGTCCCACGATGTGTCCCATGCTACCCCCACACTGTCCCCATGCCATCTCCACACTGTCCCATGATGTGTCCCTTGCTATCCCCAAGCTGTCCCTGTGCCATCTCCACACTGTCTCATGATGTGTCCCATGCTGTCCCCACACTGTCCCCATGCCATCTCCACACTGTCCCATGATGTCCCACGCTGTCCCTGTGCCATCTCCACACTGACCCACGGTGTGTCCCATGCTATCCCCATGCTGTCCCTGTGCCATCTCCACACTGTCCCATGATGTGTCCCATGCTGTCCCCACGCTGTCCCTGTGCCATCTCCACACTGTCCCATGGTGTGTCCCATGCTGTCTCCATGCTGTCCCTGTGCCATCTCCACACTGTCCCACGATGTGTCCCATGCTGTCCCCACACTGTCCCTGTGCCATCTCCACACTGTCCCACGATGTGTCCCATGCTGTCCCCATGCTGTCCCCATACAATCTCCACACTGACCCACGGTGTGTCCCATGCTATCCCCATGCTGTCCCTGTGCCATCTCCACACTGTCCCATGGTCTGTCCCATGCTGTCCCCATGATGTCCCACATGCTGTGTCCCATGCTGTGTCCACTATGAGCTCCATGCTGTCCACCACACTTTTCCCAACGTGTCTCCACCCTGCTCCCCACCTGCCTCCACATCTCCCGACATTGTGACCAACCTGTCCTCCACCTGTCCCTACCCTGTACCCCACGCAATTACCCAAATTGTCCCCTACCCAATCCCTCACGCTGTCCTCTACCCTGTCCCACTGTCCCCACACTGTCCACACCCTGTCCCCCACTGTCCTAACTTGTTGCCATCCTGTCCCCCAACTGTCCTCACACTGTCCCCCACCATGTCCCCTCCATTATCTCCACCTTTTCCTCATTGTCTCACCTGTCCCCTACACTGTTCTAACCCTATTCCCCACACCATCCCCTGCTATCCTCACACTGTCCCCCACCTTGTCCCCCACCGTCCCAACCATGTCCCCAGACAGTTCCCACATTTCCCCCACAGCCCACATCCTGTCCCCCACATTGTCCCCCACCATCTCCATCCTGTCCTACATTGTCCCCAACCTGTCCCTGATAGTCCCCACCCTGTCCCCACACTCTCCCACCCTGTCCCCCACCATCCTCACCCTGTCCTCACCTTATCCCCCACTATCCCCATCTTGTCCCTCATTGTCTCCACCTTGTCCCCCACTGTCCCCACCCTGTCCCCTCACTGTCCACAGCTCTCCCTCAGGTGACTGTGGGCTCACCTGTGCTGTTCTCCAGGTGAACTGGATCTTCTCCTCGGTGGTGGAGCTGAAGCCGACCATCGCCCCTGACTACAGGAACATGATCGGGCAGGGGGCCTAGGCCACCTCCTGCAAGGGGCCCAGGGCCTCCCAGACGGAGGACCATCCATCATGGCCAGCAGCCTGGCTCCCCAGCCACGCCTGCCCTCGGACCTCATTGCCCTCTGACCCTGCGACTCACTGACCCTGCAGCCCTGCTCCTGCCCTTTGGAGGACCTCTGGAGAGCAGGCTCTACCCCCAGACTTCAGCAGCCTGGACACAGACCACCCCTGGCCCAAGACACTGGCCAGGGCCACCAGGGAACATGTGCACCTCACCAGGACATCGCTGCCCTCAGGGGGAAAGCCACTCACCCGAGAGGAGGCCGAGGTCAGCTTACTGAAGTCCACCAGGGCAGAGACAGCTTCGCACTGTCCACTCCAGCCTCCCCACTGCAGGGTTTCTTGAGAGAGAAGGTGAAGTCCTCAGAACACTGAGTGGGGACCTCTCACCTGAGCTGGGAAGCTCTGGGACAACACTCCCCAACAGGGGAGCTTCGGGAAGGGCTTCCTGCAGTCACTCAGATGGCCTTCACTCCCGCCCGTGCCGCGCCAAGTCCCATCTTGGGTCATTCTGCAAACCCCGAGTCTCTCTGGCTCCTGGGAAGCAGCCTCCTGTGTGATGGGGTCTCTGTGCACTGGCCCCTCCTTTGGCGCGCCCTCTTCAGAGGTGGGGTTCTACCCACAGGACAGCACCTCGGACCCTCTCTGCATGGGGGCAACTGGGGTAGGTCCAGGATGCCACTTCCCACAGTGGGACCCAGCTCCACACCAGGGAGACCACTCAGAAGGACCTGGGCACATGTGGCCATTCCGGGAGGCCTGGCGAGTGCTACGGCAGAGACCACCTGAGAGGGTGGGCATCAGCCAGGTGTCCCTCTAGCAGAGCGGCTGGACAGTGTCCAGGCAGGCCAGGCATGGACTGAGGCTGCTGAGGGCACCAGGCAGGTGGGGCACAGGAGGCCAGGACACAGCCAGGCCACAGACGGCGGGTGGACCAGAGCCCCTCCAGAGAGCCCAGGGCCTGGGGAGCCATGGCTGGCGGGCAGTGACGACAGACAGAGGCCCCCAGGATCTGTTTGTGCCATCACTACTCAGGAGCGAACACCGAGTCAGAGTTTCCAGAGAGGAAAAGACACAACAAAGAGCAGAGGGGCCTCCCCAGGGGGGCTCAGGACAGTGGCCCAGGACCTGCACACTTCTGGCTTTAATAGGAGAGAACAGAGGGGCCTCCCAGGGGGGCTCAGGACAGTGGCCCAGGACCTGCACACTTCTGGATTTAGTAGGAGAGAACAGAGGGGCCTCCCAGGGGGCTCAGGACAGTGGCCCAGGACCTGCACACTTCTGGCTTTAATAGGAGAGAACAGCAGGACCTCCCAGGGGGGTTCAGGACAGTGGCCCAGGACCTGCACACTTCTGGATTTAATAGGAGAGAACAGAGGGACCTCCCAGGGGGGCTCAGGACAGTGGCCCAGGACCTGCACACTTCTGGCTTTAATAGGAGAGAACAGCAGGACCTCCCAGGGGGGCTCAGGACAGTGGCCCAGGACCTGCACACTTCTGGATTTAATAGGACAGAACAGAGGGACCTCCCAGGGGGACTCAGGGCAGTGGCCCAGGACCTGCACACTTCTGGATTTAATAGGAGAGAACAGAGGGGCCTCCCGGGGGGCTCAGGACAGTGGCCCAGGACCTGCACACTTCTGGCTTTCATAGGAGAGAACAGAGGGGCCTCCCAGGGGGGCTCAGGACAGTGGCCCAGGACCTGCACACTTCTGGCTTTCATAGGAGAGAACAGCAGGACCTCCCAGGGGGCTCAGGACAGTGGCCCAGGACCTGCACACTTCTGGCTTTGGTAGCTTTCTCCTTCTAGTTTACAGGAACCCCATAATGTCTTTTCAGGTTTTTTCAGAGTGACATTAAACATCCTTTAAACACCCTGCGCCTCTGTGCTCTGCTGTGTCCACCAGCCCAGCCATCATGCACGAGGGGAGGCCACAAGGCCAGGCCAGGCCTGTCCGGCCCTCCCTCCTGCAGCCTCACCCTGCCTGGGAGGCAGCCCTGCTCCCAAGTCCTTTCCTACATGCAGGCACCCTCCTCCCAGCTGGATGCTGCCTGTGCCTGAACAGGTCACTCTGGGGAGCCCTGGGAAGCAGGTGGCCAAGCAGGGTCTCCCCAGCTGGCCACACCAGGCAGGAAGTGTGCGTGCTGCACAGTCAGCTCTGGAAGCCGTGACAGGACGCAGGCTGGACGCTCCAGCAACAGACGCTATCCGCAGTGTCCCGGGGGCCAGGGCTCCTGGGTAGAGGCAGGGCAGGCCTGGGCCTCTCTCCCTGGCTTGCACTCACGGTCTTCTCCTTGTGTCCACACAGGCTGTCCCCTGTGCCTGTGGGAGTCCTGGTCTCCTCTTCCGCAGACACAGTCCTAGGGCCTCAGGCCCACCCTGGTGAGCCCATCCCAGTGTGGCTCATCCTGAGGTCCTGGGTCACAACCTCAGCATGTGGGTGTGGAGGCACCACTCAGCCCACAACCACCCTGCCTCCTCTCTTGCAAATGCGCCGTCCCACCCTGACGTCCCCAGCATCAGCTCCAAGTCCCAAGTCCCACACACCCTCCTCCAGGGCAGGTGCTACCCATTCTAGGGCCACTCAGCCCCCAGGGCGCCCAGGTGCCAAGAGCAGCAGGCAGTGGCACAGGGTGGGGGCGTTTGCAGAGACCAGGGAACACAGCCTGGCATGTGAGGGCAGCCCAGTGGAACACGGAGAGTCCATGGCCAGCCCAGCTCAACTTCCCTCTGAGACATACAGGCAGTGGGGAGGGCGAAGGGGCTCTGCAGAGTCCAGGAGGCAAAGAATTGCCAGGGGCCACTCAGCTTCCCATAGGAGGCCAGCTGTGTCTGTGGATGACACTGTGTTGACATCAGGCTCCCTCCCCAGGAGATGCTGCAGAGGGGCCACTCTGGTCCTGGAAGATGCTGCTGGACATTGGGAGACAGAGACCCAGCTGGGGGACTTTCCAGCCCGTGCTTCGGGAGCGAGCGCCCCGTGGGTGCAGGAGCAGGGGCTGCCTGGGTTCCAGACGGGCGTTTAGGGGCCAGGCCTCAAGCTGTTAGAAAGTGTTTATTTGGGTCTTTGCTTCAGTGGGCGAGAGACGTCCTGCCCAGGGTGGGGCTGACCCCACTCGAGGGGCACTGCTGCCATGGGAGCCTCACAGGGACCTGGAGGCCAAGACAGGCGTTGGATTTGCTGCCAATGCCCACTGGCAGTGAGCGGCAGGGAACCTGGGCCAGGCTGGGTGTCTGGACAGCTGTGCAGGCCTCAGGACAGGGTGCCGGGTGCAGGAGGGCAGAACTTGGGGTGCAGAACAGGGGCCCATCCCAACCAAGGGAGAGCACCCTGCAGCCACCGGGCCCTCCAACACCTGCAGATAAAACCCAGGCCAGAGTGGGTAGGACCAGCCCCCCTTGAAGGCGAGCAAGATGGAGACCTCTCAGCTCAGCGCATGCTCCCGCCCTCAGGGCCCTGCAGGCAGGCACCTTGCCCCGCACCCTGGGTAAGGAGCAGGCCTCTGTCTTCTGCTGCTGGGGCCCTTGGGGCCTCCCTGTGTCAGGTGAGACCGTGCAGGCCACGGTCCTGAGAGTGGACAGCCCAGCGAGGCTGAGGAATGGAAGGCCAAGGTCACTCCTTGGCCAAGCCACTGAGTGCAAGGTAGAGAGAGCTTCATGTAGAGCCTGCCTCCCACCAGGCCATGGCTCCTGGGCAGAGACGAGGCCTCCCAATGTCCTCAGCCCCATTCCTGACACGGTCATCTGGCTGCACCACAACCAGTGTGGCCAGCACAGCCTTGGCCAAGAGCTTTGGCCACAGCCTGGCCCACGTCCTCGGCGACTTCATGCCTGAGAGCTGCCAGGGCCAATGGACATGACCACTCGCACACCTGCTGCTCCTGGGTCCCCGCTCACCCACCTGGGCTCAGCAACGTGGGCTCAGCCACACCCCGCCTCTCCTTCACCCTAACCATCTAACTGAGAGCAGACCGGCCATGGGCCCCCGCTCCTCCCCAAGCCTGTGCTTGCCTCCCACATCCCTCCCCTGGTCAGAGTGTCAGCCTCCAGCTGCTGAGCCTCCGGGGGGACCCCATGTCATTCCAAGCCTCAACCGACCCCGTGGTCTTGCTCCTGGACACAAAGGCCCAGAACGCACTGCGCAGCCCCTCCAGAGCAACCCAGCCCAGGCCCCTCCCCAGCTCTGCACCTGTGGGAGCCCAAGTCTGCCTCCTGCCACCTCCTGAGGCCCCCGCACGGTGGCCCCACCCCCAGCTCTCACCCTCCTACCGACCACCTGGGCCTCTCAGGGTCGGCCCAGCCTGGCCCCGGGACCACCTGTCCCTGCATCCTGGGACCAGGCCAGGCTCCAGGCGCTGCCCCACAGGTGTGTCCCTGGGCCAGCTCAGTTGGCCTATCTGTGTGACACCTATCTGTGCACCTGTGGTGTGCTGCACGTGGTGTGACATCTGCATGTGGCACTACTGTGACATCATGGGGTGATGTCCACTGTGGTGTCCTGGTGTGACGCCCCAGGAGTGGCACCCGTGGAGGGCCTGGCATGCAGAGTGGACGGATGGACTTGGAAGGAGAGAGGAGCCATCGGGGCACATGTGTCTGCAGCAGCGCTGGCCTCAGGTGCAGAGCCCACACTGCCACGGCTCACCCCACGTGCCCCAGGGAGTCACAGAGCAGCAGGGCGGGCTCTGGTCAGACTGCAGGAAGGACCTGTCACCATGGGGTGAGGGACAGAGTTTGGTCCACCAACACCCAGCACAGGGGCTGCTAAGGCTCCCTGGGCACTCAGCGGGGGACAGAGGCCAAGGATAGAGAGCCAGGCCAGGCTGAGGAGGACAGGCCAGGGCCCCAGGAGGCAGTGGGTGCCCTGGGACACAGGAGCTTGAAGGGGGAAGGCAAGGAGGCCACGAGACCCACTCTGGGCCTCCCCAGGCCTCTGAGTGTCACCTCCAGCGCAGAGCTGAGTCTGAGGCTGTGCCCCACAGCCCCACCAGCAAGCCCTAGGGGTTCTATTCCACCCCGCCCACTCCTGAGAAGGCCAGGGACACTGCCCCGTTATCCTGCCACCCCACTGCTGAGGGGACACAGAGCAGAACCCAGTCCTCACCCTGCCTCAGCCAGGTCCCCACAGCCTCGCCACACCCACAGCCAGGAGGCCCAGCAGGGACACCCTGCGTTCTGCCACCTCCATGACTGCAATGCAAGGCAGGAGCTGGTCATGAGCCCACAGGACACCAGCCAGCCAGCAACCCTGCCCACAGAGCCCGTCAGGGGACACACACACACACACTCAGGGACACTCAGGTCACACACACGCCTGCCTGCACAGGGACCTACAGGGAAGACACAAACACACACACAGTGACAATCAGGTCACACACACGCCTGCTACACAGGGACCTTCAGGGGACACACACACACCCACACAGGGACAATCAGGGCACACACACACCTGCCTGCACAGGGACCTTCAGGGGACACACACACACACACACACAGGGACAATCAGGGCACACACAAGCCTGCTACACAGGGACCTTCAGGGGACACACACCCACCCACACAGTGACAATCAGGGCACATACACGCCTGCCTGCACAGGGACCTTCAGGGGACACACACACACACACAGTGACAATCAGGGCACACACACACCTGCCTGCACAGGGATCTTCAGGGGACACACACACACCCACATAGGGACACTCAGGGCACATACACACTTGCCTGCACAGGGACATTCAGGGGACACACACACACAGTGACAATCAGGGCACACACACGCCTGCCTGCACAGGGACCTTCAGGGGACACACACACACACACACACAGTGACAATCAGGGCACACACACACCTGCCTGCACAGGGACCTTCAGGGGACACACACACACACACACAGGGACAATCAGGGCACACACATGCCTGCCTGCACAGGGACCTACAGGGAAGACACAAACACACACACAGTGACAATCAGGTCACACACACGCCTGCTACACAGGGACCTTCAGGGGACACACACACACCCACACAGGGACAATCAGGGCACACACACACCTGCCTGCACAGGGACCTTCAGGGGACACACACACACACACAGGGACAATCAGGGCACACACAAGCCTGCTACACAGGGACCTTCAGGGGACACACACACACCCACACAGGGACAATCAGGGCACACACACACCTGCCTGCACAGGGACCTTCAGGGGACACACACACACACACAGGGACAATCAGGGCACACACAAGCCTGCTACACAGGGACCTTCAGGGGACACACACCCACCCACACAGTGACAATCAGGGCACACACACACCTGCCTGCACAGGGACCTTCAGGGGACACACACACACACACAGTGACAATCAGGGCACACACACACCTGCCTGCACAGGGATCTTCAGGGGACACACACACACCCACATAGGGACACTCAGGGCACATACACACTTGCCTGCACAGGGACATTCAGGGGACACACACACACAGTGACAATCAGGGCACACACACGCCTGCCTGCACAGGGACCTTCAGGGGACACACACACACACACACACAGTGACAATCAGGGCACACACACACCTGCCTGCACAGGGACCTTCAGGGGACACACACACACACACACAGGGACAATCAGGGCACACACATGCCTGCCTGCACAGGGACCTTCAGGGGACACACACACACACACACACACACATACAGGGACAATCAGGGCACACATACGCCTGCCTGCACAGGAACCTTCAGGGGACACACATACCCTCACAGGGACAATCAGGACACACATATGCCTGCCTGCACAGGGACCTTCAGGGAACACACACCCACACACACAGTGACAATCAGGGCACACACACACCTGCCTGCACAGGGACCTTCAAGGACACACACACACACACACAGTGACACTCAGGGCACACTCACACCTGCCTACAGAAGGGACCTTCAGGGGCAATTCTGCAAACCATCCATCATTCATCACCTATGCAGAGAGAATGGACACTGCAGTCAATCATCTGTCAATTGTCACCTGTACAGACAGAAGAGGCACCTCTGTCACTCATCTGTCAACCATCACCTGTCCAGACAAACAGGGCACTGCTGTCAACCATCTGTCAGTTGTCACCTGTATAGATAGACAGAAGGGGCACTGCAGCCAACCATCCATCAGTCATCACCTGTCCAGACAGGAGGGACACTGCTGCCAATCATCCATCAGTCGGCACCTGTCCAGACAGAAGGGGCACTGCTGTCAATCATCTGTCACTCTTCACCTGTTCAGACAGAAGGGCACTGCTGTCAATCATCTGTCACTCTTCACCTGTTCAGACAGAAGGGGCACTACTGTCAATCATCCGTCAGTCATCACCTGTCCATTCAGAAGGAGCACTTCTGTCAATCATCTGTCACTCATCACCTGTGCAGACAGAAGGGGCACTGCTGTCAATCAGCCATCAGTCATCACCTGTCCAGACAGAAGGGACACTGCTGTCAATCATCCATCACTCATCACCTGTGCAGACAGAAGGGCACTGCTGTCAATCATCTGCCAGTCGTCACCTGTCCAGACAGAATGGACACTGCTGTCAATCATCTGTCAGTCATCACCTGTCCAGACAGAAGGAGCTCTTCTGTCAATCAGCTATCAGTCATCACCTGTCCAGACAGAAGGGACACTGCTGTCAATCATCCGTCAGTTCTCACCTGTCCAGACAGAGGGGGCACTGCTGTCAATCATCTGTCAGTCATCACCTGTGCAGACAGAAGGGGCACTGCTATCAATCAGCCATCAGTCATCACCTGTCCAGACAGAGGGGCACTGCTGTCAATCATCCGTCAGTCATCACCTGTCCAGACAGAAGGAGCAATGCTATCAATCATCTGTCAGTCATCACCTGTGCAGAGTGAAGGGGCATTGCTGTCTACCATCCATCAGTCGTCATCTGTGCAGACAGAAGGGGCACTGCTGTCAATCATCCATCAGTTCCCACCTGTGCAGACAGAAGGGGCACTGCTGTCAATCATCCATCAGTTCCCACCTGTGCAGACAGAAGGGGCACTGCTGTCAATCATCATCAGTCATCACCTGTGCAGACAGAGGGGCACTGCTGTCAATCATCCATCAGTTCCCACCTGTGCAGACAGAAGGGGCACTGCTGTCAATCATCATCAGTCATCACCTGTGCAGACAGAGGGGCACTGCTGTCAATCTCTATACGTAGAGAGAGGGACAGCAGCTCCAGGACCAGGAAGGGCACCCTGCCCCACAGAGCCCAGGGCTGTACCAGGCACAGCCTCTTCCCACTGGGGCACAGCCATCCCATTGGTGTCTGTCCTGTGCCACGTTCCTGGCAGCACGTGGCTGGAGAAGCGGGGCCAGGATGGATGGAGAACGCTATGGATCAATGAGAAACCCAAGTGGCTCAGGAGACTGGGCAGGAGAACCAACGGGCTTTACACAGGTCTCCAGCTGCCCCTGGGCACTCAGGACACTGAGTGCAGGACACTGAGCTCCCTCAGTGCAGGCCAGTCCAGGGACGGCTCCGAGCAGTGACCGTCACCATCCCAACACGCGGCCACAGAAAGGCCCAAGGCCGGGCACTACCACGTACCACTGCAGCTACGCAAAGAAAAGGAAGCGCCACCCTCACGCACCCGGAAAAGCAGCTCTGGGACAGCCGTCTCCACGTGACACAGACCAGTCCTCAGAGAGGACTCTAAAGAACACCGTGGTCAAAGGCTGAATGGAAAACATGGTCATATGGGGCTGGCGGGGCTCAGCGGAGAGCGCTCGCCTCGCACGTGCAAGCCCTGGGTTCCATCCCACTCCACATAAAGATAAATATACAGAATAAAGGTATTGTGTCCAACTACGACTAAAAGATAGATATGTAAAAAGAAAATATGACCATAATGAGTGAATAGATAGGGAAACTCCACCAAAAATATCTGTAACAGAAAATTCTCAAGAAACAAATGAAAGTTCTACAACTAAAAAAGTGCAGAAAAATTTAAAGAATAAAAGCCTGTTGAGCCTAAGAGCTGGCTGGAGAGGCATGGGGAAGGCCAGAAGATTTGAAGACATAGCTCCAGGCAGTCTTTTCCGTCATCAGAGAACAGGGAGAAAAACACTGGGAGAAATGAAGAGACTCCAGATCCCATGATCCACTACGAAGCTTCCTAAAATACGTGGCATTGGAGTCCCACGAGAGCAGAGGCCAGAAAAATGGGGCTGGAAAAGTCTTTAAAACACACAAGTTCTTCAATGGGCTGAAACCCCGACTTATGGATACAGAAATTCTAACGAGGTGCCAGCGTCCGTCACCCCGTCCCACCAGGCTGGTGGACAGAGAGGTCAGAGAGCCTGGAGAGCAGCCAGGGAAACAGCAGGCACCAGAGGGGCGGACCACCTGGGCCTGGGAGGTGAGGCAGCAGGAGGAGAGCGTGCCCCCGTGGAGTCAGGGAAGGCTCCCAGAATTCCCTTCCCAAGAAGACACATGGGGACTGGGAGGAGCACCTGAGTCTCCAAGGGAGCACCCAGGGCCACCAAGAGGCAAAGGCACCCGCTGGGGACCGGATCCCACTGAGTCTGGGGATCCAAAGGCGGCTGCAGCCACCAACAGTAGGTGCTCCTTAGACAGAAGGATCTAGAAACACCTAAGCTGGCCCTTAGCCAGCACTGGCCCCTGGTCACCACCAAAGCCAGGCCTGTGCTCACCCACAGGCCCACAGCAAAGAGCACACGCCCAGCGTGGCCCTCATGCTCAGCAGGACAGGGGCCAGTTCTGCAAGAGGCCCACTCAGAGCCTTGATCCTGCTTAGCCAGACACCTTGACAGCCTCTGGCCAGCTTCCACCCACACCCGTCACTTTAGAATCCCTCCCTCGGGGTCAGTCAAGAGCACGCGCTCCCTGGGGATAGCTCAGGACCCGTCCTTGGGCCTGGAGCAGGCGGTGGGGTGCCGTCCGGCCTCATCTCGGTGGCTGGAGAAGGGTCTGCACACCCAGAGCAGTGGGAGGTGCGCCCACAGGCCGGGTGTTCAGAGGAGACCACCTCGAAGCACCTCACTCCTTTAAAACTCACTTTGTGGGCCACCCCGAGGGCAGCAGAGGCCACAGCTGGGCCCCGGTGGGACCTGAGGCCTCAGGAGCTCCAGGTGCCCGCGCCTCCTCCCCAGGGGCCCTCCCTGCCCCAGCACCTGAGCCCAGCTCATCCCGGGGTCAGGCAGAACCAAGGGCCAGGCAGCCTGGTCACAAAGGCCGCTGCCCCTTGTGCCCGCAGCCTGGGGAGAGCCAGCAGGAGGATGCCAGGTGGGTCAGGTGCAGCCCTGCCCTCCCCTGGGGGCCTGCCACAGCCGGGCACCGCCTGACCCACCCTGTGGTTTCCCTCAGAACCACAACTGCTCCCAGGAAACAGGGCGTTTACCCCTTAGCCTCCCACACAGCATCTGTCCCTAGCTTGGATGGGCGGGTGGCCAAGGACTGTCCATCAGGGAGGGACAACACAGGCCAAGCCTCATCTCCCCAGACCTCACCCCCAGGCCCTCCAGTTCCTGGCCCACCATGCCGGTCACCCATCCCACCTGCATCCCTTCTGAGGTCTAGCAATGTGTCTGAAAATCTCTCTGAGGGCACTGAGCCTGCAGAGCCCCGGCCCTCAGACCCCTGCATGGGGACCACTGATGCTGGGAGTCCTAGGTGGAGGGGACAGGGTCCCGATGGCCCTCCCCAGAGACTTTGCACATCCCTCCCAGGACCCCATGGTGACAAACCAGGCTCAGGTTGCCTGTGTCCTCCCTGGGTGTGCACATGGTCCTCCAGGGGACTCAAAGCGGGAGGGAAGCCCTGCCCAGCCCATAGCCCTAGTCCACCCATTCATGTGGCACTGGCCTCTGAGCTCTGCCCAGTCCACATGGCCCTAGATCTTGGTGGTACATCTTCCCTGGACCCCAGCAGCAGCCCCAGGCCCAGAAGCAGCAGCGGCCTTGCAAAGCCCCTGGCCAGCCTCTGCATGGCTCCTCTGCAGCCTTCAGTGGCCGGCTGGCCAGTCTGTGCCTGGTTCCCTCAGCACAGCAACAGGAGGGGGCCAGGGCCGCAGGATGCTCGGCACCTGGGGTGATCATCAGGGTGAGATCACCACCTCAAGGTACCAGCTTCAAGGCTGACACAGGAACAAGGCAGCAGCCAGGGAGGCCCTGTGTGTCCACATCCGAGGCCTGAGGGCCACAGGCCCACTGCCTCAGGCTCGTCCCCCATCCTGTCCTCACACCCAGAGGCAAAGCCTGGTGCCACGGCCTTTCCAGGCAGTAGGACCCAAGGGGCAGGCAGGGCCACTGCAAGCCCTCCAGTGTCTTTGACATGAGAGTCCTGCAGGGGATGCCTGGGGCCAGGCTGCAGAGAGGAGAGGGCCTCACCCAGAGCAGGCGTGTGCCTGCCCTGAAAAGGGGCCTCACCTGAGACCCCCCGTTGCTCAGGTGACTTCCTGAGAACAGAGAGAAAAGGGAACTTCCAGGGCTGCCGAGGCCCCGGGGGTTCCCACCCACTTTTAGCTGAGGGCGCTGAGGCAGAGCGCCTTCCCCCAGGTCCTATGGCTGGGCATAAAAATAATGAGGATGATTGCTAATGGCTCACATTATTTGGGTCTGTCCAGGGACATGACAGACGGCTGCTGGCCCCAGGATCTAGTACAGGACCAAGCCTCGTGTTCACTCAAGTCCTGCAGTTATCCCTTGGCTGCGCTGGCGCAGGAGAGAGGAACAGCCTGATGCTCAACCCAAGAAGACAGGACTGCAGTCTGCACCAGGCAGGCGGGGCCAGACCCACAGCCAGGGAGGTCAGGGTGTTCAGAGGCTGCCCCTGAACCCAGCATGACAGCTTCCTGCTGGCCAACAGGCAGGACAAGGACGTCACCCAGAGACAACAAATGGCAGCAGGGAGCTGTCCTGTGCTAAAATGCTCATCAGGCTGGTGGGAGCCCACAGCTGGGCTGAGCAGAGCTGGACTGAGCAGAGCTGAGCTGAGCATAGCTGGGCTGGGATGAGCTGGGATGAGCAGAGCTGGGCTGAGCTGGGCTAAACTAGGCTGGCCTGGGCTGGGCTGAGCTGGGATGACCTAGGCTGGGATGACCTAGGCTGGGCTGGGCATGGCTGAGCTGAGCTGAGCTGAGCTGAGCTGAGCTGGGCTGATCTGGGCTGATCTGGGCTGAGCTGAACTGGGCTGAGCTGAATTAGGCTGGGCTGAACTGAACTAGATTGGGCTGAGCTGGGCTGAACTGGGCTGAGCTAGACTGAGCTGAGCTAGGCTGATCTAGACTAGGCTGGGCTGGGCTGAGCTGGGCTGGCCTGAGCTGGGCTGGGCTGGGCTGAGCTGAGCTGGGCTGAGCTGGGCTGGGCTGAGCTGGCTGAACTGGGCTGAACTGGGCTGAGCTGAGCTGGGCTGAGCAAGGCTGATCTAGACTGGGCTGGGCTGGGCTGAGCTGTGGGCTGGGCTGAGCTGGGCTGGGCTGAGCTATGCTGAGCTGAACTGGGCTGAGCTGGGCTGAGCTAGGCTGATCTAGACTGGGCTGGGCTGGGCTGAGCTATGCTGAACTGAGCTGGGCTGAGCTGGCCTGGGCTGGGCTGAGCTGAACTGGGCTGAGCTGGGCTGGGCTGGGCTGGGCTGAGCTGGGCTGAGCTAGACTGAGCTGAGCTGGGCTGGGCTGGGCTGGGCTGGGCTGAGCTATGCTGAGCTGGGCTGAGCTGGGCTGGGCTGGGCTGGGCTGGGCTGAGCTGGGCTGAGCTGGGCTAGGCTGAGCTGGGCTGGGCTGGGCTGAGCTGGGCTGAGCTGGGCTGGGCTGAGCTATGCTGAGCTGGGCTGAGCTGGGCTGAGCTGGGCTGGGCTGGGCTGAGCTGAGCTGGGCTGAGCTATGCTGAGCTGGGCTGAGCTGGGCTGGGCTGGGCTGGGCTGGGCTGAGCTGGGCTGAGCTGGGCTAGGCTGAGCTGGGCTGGGCTGGGCTGGGCTGAGCTGGGCTGAGCTGGGCTGGGCTGAGCTATGCTGAGCTGGGCTGAGCTGGGCTGAGCTGGGCTGGGCTGGGCTGAGCTGAGCTGGGCTGGCTGAACTAGACTGGGCTGAACTGAATTAGATTGGGCTGAACTGGGCTGAGCTAGACTGAGCTGAGCTAAGCTGATCTAGACTGGGCTTGGCTGGGCTGAGCTGAGCTGGGCTGAGCTGGGCTGGCTGAACTAGGCTGAGCTGAGCTGGGCTGGCTGAACTGAATTAGATTGGGCTGAGCTGGGCTGAACTGGGCTGAGCTAGACTGAGCTGAGCTAGGCTGATCTAGACTGGGCTTGGCTGGGCTGGGCTGGGCTGGGCTGAGCTGGGCTGGGATGGGCTGAGCTGGGCTGGGCTGGGCTGAGCTGGGCTGGGCTGGGCTGGCTGAACTGAATTAGATTGGGCTGAGCTGGGCTGAACTGGGCTAAGCTAGACTGATCTAGACTGGCTGGGCTGGGCTGGGCTGACCTGGGTTGAGCTGAGCTGGGCTGAGCTGAACTAGGCTGAACTGAGCTGGGCTGAGCTGGGCTGAGCTGAGCTGAACTGGGCTGAACTGGGCTGGGCTGAGCTGGGCTGAACTGGGCTGAGCTGGGCTGTGCTGAGCTGGGCTGAGCTGGGCTGAGCTGGGCTGAACTGGGCTGGGCTGAGCTGGGCTGAACTGGGCTGAACTAGGCTGGGCTGAGCTGGGCTCGGCTGAACTAGGCTGGGCTGGGCTGAGCTGAACTAGGCTGAACTGGGCTGGGCTGAGCTGAGCTTGGCTGGTCAAGGCTGGGCTGGGCTGGGCTGGGCTGAACTGGGCTGGTCAAGGCTGGGCTGGGCTGGGCTGGGCTGAACTGGGCTGAGCTGGGCTGGGCTGAGCTGAGCTTGGCTGGTCAAGGCTGGGCTGGGCTGGGCTGGGCTGAACTGGGCTGAGCTGAGCTTGGCTGGTCAAGGCTGGGCTGAGCGGGGCTGGGCTGAACTAGGCTGGGCTGAGCCGGGCTGAACTGGGCTGGGCTGAGCTATGCTGAGCTGGGCTGAGCTGGGCTGAACTGGGATGAGCTGGGCTGAGCTGGGCTGAACTGGGCTGGGCTGAGCTGGGCTGAACTGGGCTGAACTAGGCTGGGCTGAGCTGGGCTCAGCTGAACTAGGCTGGGCTGGGCTGGGCTGAACTGGGCTGAGCTGGGCTGAGCTGAACTAGGCTGAACTGGGCTGGGCTGAGCTGAGCTTGGCTGGTCAAGGCTGGGCTGGGCTGGGCTGGGCTGAACTGGGCTGGTCAAGGCTGGGCTGGGCTGGGCTGGGCTGAACTGGGCTGAGCTGGGCTGGGCTGAGCTGAGCTTGGCTGGTCAAGGCTGGGCTGGGCTGGGCTGGGCTGAACTGGGCTGAGCTGAGCTTGGCTGGTCAAGGCTGGGCTGAGCGGGGCTGGGCTGAACTAGGCTGGGCTGAGCCGGGCTGAACTGGGCTGGGCTGAGCTATGCTGAGCTGGGCTGAGCTGGGCTGAACTGGGATGAGCTGGGCTGAGCTGGGCTGAACTGGGCTGGGCTGAGCTGGGCTGAACTGGGCTGAACTAGGCTGGGCTGAGCTGGGCTCAGCTGAACTAGGCTGGGCTGGGCTGGGCTGAACTGGGCTGAGCTGGGCTGAGCTGAACTAGGCTGAACTGGGCTGGGCTGAGCTGAGCTTGGCTGGTCAAGGCTGGGCTGGGCTGGGCTGGGCTGAACTGGGCTGAGCTGGGCTGGGCTGAGCTGAGCTTGGCTGGTCAAGGCTGGGCTGAGCGGGGCTGGGCTGAACTAGGCTGGGCTGAGCTATGCTGAGCTGGGCTGAGCTGGGCTGAGCTGGGCTGGGCTGAACTAGGCTGGGCTGAGCTGAGCTGAGCTGGGCTGAGCTGGGCTGGGCTGAGCTGGGCTGGGCTGAACTAGGCTGGGCTGAGCTGGGCTGAGCTGGGCTGAGCTGGGCTGGGCTGGGCTGGGCTGGGCTGAGCTGGGTAGGCTTGCTGGGCTGGGCTGACTGGTACTGAACTCCACTTTGTTGAGCTGATCATGTCTTTGTTAGGCCAAGTTGAACTGGATGTGGCAAAATGTGTCCTCGGTGTGTTTGCCCTGGAGTGATTCTGGCTGTCCTGGATAAAGTCCACTGGACCATGCTCACTAGATGGGGTGGGCAGAGTGGAGCAAGGTGGACTGAGCTGGGCTGGACACCGGGCTTTAGGAGCCTAGAGCTGGTTTTATGAGCAAGCCCAGCTGGCAACAAGGCCAGGGACTGGTACAGAGGTGTGTGTGAACCATGGGTGGGACTGTGGTGGCCTGTGAGGTGGCCTCTGTTCTCTAGCCTGTGGTGTCAAGGTCAGACTTCCCACCCTCCCCTAGGAGGTGGCAGGGAGGCAGAGCCCCAGGGAAGTCTGGACGGGCAGGCAAGGGCTGAGACGTCTGGAGGGCCAGGCAGGGGCTCACATCTGAGGAGCCGAGGCCTCTTAGAGCAGAGCTCAGGAGAGGGAGGGGACTCCCCATGGTAAGCCCACAATTCTGGGATGGGGGAAGGGGAAGACTAGCAGTCGGGGAAGACTCTGGGTCCCCAGCCCCCATGGGGGATACAGGTAGAGACAAAGGGACAATCTGGTAATTGCTGGGGTCTGTGGTTCCCTGGGTCCCAGGGGATCTGGGGTTGGGTCAGCCCCTGGTTCCTGGGGTGTCTGGGTCCTGGGCTTCAGCCTAGGGGAACAGCCTGGTCCTCTCCTGTTCTAGAGCCTTTGTCTCAGCCTTCAGGGCTGAGGCTGGGTAGATCCTGCAGCCCTTGAGGTGGGGTGCAGGGGTCCCCATGGCACCTGGGCCTGGGGCTTGGGAGGAAGAGGTGGAGTTAGAGAGTGAGGACTGGACCTACACAGGCCTGGCCATCTGGCCCCTAGGCTGGAGCAGGGCCCCCAGTCTGGGTCGCGTGGTAGTCTGAGGCCGGCCTGACCTGGACCCTGTCCTGCAGCCTCCATCCAGAAGCCGTCCGTCTTCCCCTTGCACTCCTGCTGCAGCGAGCCCACCTCCATGTCGCTGGGCTGCCTGGTCACAGGCTACTTCCCAGAGCCAGTGACTGTGACCTGGGACACAGGCTCCCTGAATGTGAGCACCCTGAACTTCCCCACCGCCAAACTCAGCTCCGGCCTCCTGGCCAGAACCAGCCAGGTGACCGTGTCCAGCACAGAGGAGTGGGCCAGGAGGAATTTCACCTGCAGCGTGGGCCATGCTCCATCGTCGACATCCCAGGTCAACAAGACCGTCCAAGGTAAGCGGGGCCAGGCTTGCTGCAGCCACCACAGGAGAAAGCAGTCACAGCAGCAGGGACTTCTCAAATGTGCCCAGCTGGGATGGGGAGGACCAAAGCAGGGCAGCACCCAGTGTGCCTGGGGACCTGGGCGGGGGCCAGGGGTGCCTGGAGGAGGAACCTGCAGCTCAGGGGACCTCACGGCTCACACCTCTGCCCTAGGTTGCTTGCTCTCCAACTTCACCGGCCTCGATGTGACGCTCTTCCACTCATCCTGTGACCCCAGTGGATCTCACTCCATCATCCAGCTCTATTGCCTCATTTCTGGCTACACCCCGGGTGACCTCGTGGTCACTTGGCTGAAGGACAAGAAGACACTCTTAAAAACGGCCTCATCCATTGCCCCACCCACGCAGGAAGGCAAGCTGGCCTCCACCCACAGCAAGATCAACATCACCCAGGAAGACTGGATGTCAGAGAGCATCTTCACGTGCCAGGTCACAACCCACGGCTCCAACTACCAGGCCCATGCCCAGAAGTGCACAGGTGTGGCCCCCTCCTGCCCTGACACCTGGACACCCAGGAGCCAGAGGCGGCTGAGCGGGAGCCTCATGCTGCCTCTCCCCACCCCACAGGTGACGAGCCACGAGGGATAATTACCTACCTGATCCCGCCCAGCCCTCTGGACCTGTACGTCCGCACAGCGCCCAAGCTCACCTGTCTGGTGGTAGACCTGGAAAGCAAAGAGGGCGTGACAGTGGTCTGGACCCGGGACAGCCAGAAGCCAGTGACCTCCGACCCCTGGGAGGCCAACAAGCAGCTCAACGCTACATTCAGCATCGTCTCCACCCTGCCAGTGGACGCCAAGGACTGGATCGATGGCGAAACCTACCGCTGCACGGTGACACACCCTGAGCTGCCCAAGCCCATCGTTCGGTCCATCACCAAGGCCCCCGGCAAGTCACGGGCCTGGGCAGGTGGGCTGGCCTCCCTAGTGGTCAGAGAGGGTGGAGGTGGGGCTGACACCTTTTGTCCACAGGCAAGCGCATGGCCCCCGAGGTCTACGTGTTCCTGCCACCTGAGGAGCAAGGGAGCCAGGACAAGCTCACCCTCACCTGCCTGGTCCAGAACTTCTTCCCCGTGGACATCTCGGTGCAGTGGCTTCGCAACGGGCAGATCCACAATGACCAGCACAGCACCACAGCGCCCCTCAAGACCAACACCTCCCACCCCTCCTTCTTCATCTTCAGCCGCCTAGAGATCACCCAGGCAGACTGGGCGCTGAATACCAAGTTCACCTGCCGCGTGGTCCACGAGGCACTTCCTGGCCGGAGAACCCTCGAGAAAACCGTGTTCAAGAGCCCTGGTAAATGAAGCCACCCTGCCGGCCTCTCCCCACAGGGCTCATCCAGCAGGGCAGGAAGGGAGGCCAGTCAGGCCTGTCCACTAGGCCTGTCCACTGTTGTGATGCACCAGGAAGCCACCCTAATAAACTCTGCAAAGCCTGCTCACAGCCCTGGGTGCCCATTCTTGGGGAGGGCAGGGCTGCAGGGCAGAATCATCTTCCACAGAAGGGCGCCCCAAAAGAGGGGCTGAGAGGGGCTGGGGCAGCAGTGAGGCCCGGCTCAACGACCAGGGGTGTCTGTCAAATAGCACACCACACGATGGGGCTCGGCACAGAGACCCTGCCCCCAAAGAGGGTCACAGAGTCGGAGGAGATGGTCCTCGGTGGGCCAGGGTGAGCATCCCAGGAGATGTCAGCTCTGTCCCTGGAGAGACAAGACCCCACACCTCCAGGTGTCCCTGCCAGAGTCAGACCCCAGACAGCCCTCTGCCTCCCTCTGGGCACGGGGCCAGGAGTCAAGCCCACTCACCCCCACGCCCTGACTGTCCTGCTGCATGGTCACACATGGGTCAGCACCCACTGTCCTCAGCCTTGCTGCCTCACTCCAGCCACAGCCACACACACGTATGTCCAGTCACATGCCCCTGTGCCACACATGCTGATCATGCAGCATTAGGCACCTGCAGCAGCACCCTGCACCTGCAGTGGGGCTCACAGCACCCACCCAACAGTGTGTCACATGTGCTCAGGACGGCCTGCCCCTGGCCTCCCATGGCTGCCCATGCGCAGACCACTCCAAGTCCTTCCCTCGACACAGCCAGGCTCCCAGGTCCAAGACAAAAAGGGAAACTCACACCTCAGCTGGGATTCCAGTGCCCCCACAAGACCTCCCCCTATGGCCCCAGCCTCCCCGGCCCACCCCTCCCTGGCGGCCCTACCCCACAGACAGGGAGATGGACACACAGCAGAAGTGACTGAGCTCTCCTGGTCCACCACAAGCCCAGAGCAGGATGCACGCCCTTCCCAGAGCCTGGAGGACAAGGGGTTAGAGCCATCATGTGCACCCAGGCCCCATCACATGCACAGCCACAGCCAGCTGGGCCTGTGCACTCCCACACAGCCACAGAGGGCATCGGGAGGCGGAGGGCACACGGCCCTCTGCAAGGGAGATGCCTCCCCACCCAGGCACCTTGCCACCAGGCCCTCCTCAGAGCAGGAGCACAGGAGTGGGCCCAGCACCCAGGGCCTGCCCCAGGCCCACCCAGCCCAACCCCAGGCTGTGATAGAGGAGGGCCACTGACCTCAGGTGACCAGAGACAGGCATGAGGCCGAGCAAATTGGTGAAGGTCCCAGAGAGGGCAAGGGCCCATCCCCCAGACCAGGAGGCTGCTCTGACCCCACAGGCCTGGGCTCAGAGTCTGCTCAGCTGGGCCAGCCCTCAGAGACTTGTCACCGTCACCAAGACTCCTGGGGTCAGAGCCCTTCATGAGGGCCCAGCATTCTCTGGGAGGGGCGCATGGGGCCAAGTTTGGGGCCAGGAGAGACAGGAGAAGTAGAGGGAGAGGAACAGGCCAGGCCTCCGGGCCTGGTGGGGCAGAGCACAGAGTCAAGGTCAGGAGTGGGCAGAAGACCAGGATCCCCTGAGCTACAAGCTGACTTGGTGGGCTTTGGGCCTCCAGCCCTCCAAGGCTGACGGGGGGCTCTGGGAAGTCCCACATGAGGCCGGGCAGGGAGCTCCTCTCCTGGGGGCCTCAGTGGGGGTTCCCTGGGCCGGGAAAACTGACTGGCCCGTCCTCCCAGAGCTAGACCTGCAGGACCTGTGCACAGAGGAGCTGGAGAGTGCCGAGCTGGATGGGCTGTGGACCAGCACCTGTGTTTTCATCTCCCTGTTCCTGCTCAGCGTGAGCTACGGTGCCACCATCACCCTCTTCAAGGTGGGGCCTGGCGCCTGGGCGGGTGGGGCCCAGAAGGCCCTGGGCCAGCTACGGCTGCCCTCACACACACCTTCTCCCCAGGTGAAGTGGGTCTTCTCCACAGAGCTGCGGAGCACACCCCAGGCCCTGCACGACTACGCCAACATCCTCCATCCGGGGGCCTAGCCAGGACACCCCGCCACGCAGCCGGGCCTCCGCGTCTGAGCCTCCTGGGGCTGCGGCTCTGCCCAGGTGGGATGAGGGAGCAGACCCACCCTGTCAGGGCCAGGGCTGGGGCCCAAGTACCAGCGCACCAGAGTCCAGAACGTTCCTCAGCCCCAAGGTTCCCCAAGACAGCCCATCAATCACAGACCTCACCCACTCTGAGACCAGCCCAGAACAGCGTCTGGCCCTTCGGCAGAGGGCTCCTGGCCGCAGGATGGGCGCTGACCGCCGGGACTCACCCAGGCCCACAGTCCTCAGGATGGCCCCCAACAACCAGAAAACACACTGAGGCCCAGAGCCATGGTCCCCACCACGGGAGGCAGCCAGCCCAGTCCCCTGGGCTGGGCAGAGGGGTCCCACAGCCTGGAGAGGGGTCCCCTCCTGCCCACAGCCTCGTCCACCTCCACCTGGCAGTCCTGTTCCCACCCAGGCTTCTCAGTAAAGCTCCTTCCATGGCCCAGGTCTCCTGAGCATGCTTTAGGGAAGTGTCTGTGGTCACCCTGGGGTGGCCGGAGGAAGGCACTCCAAGGACGTGGACGAGGGCCAGAGGGAAAGGAGGAGTCCAGTCAAGCAGCTGTCCTCTGTGAGAGCCCTCAACACCAGTCCCTGAGCTGTCCACACCTCTGGCCTCCAGCCCAGATTCACGTCCCCTCCTCTGTGAGGGAAAACCCCCACCTTGGGCCAAGCGATCGCCAATGCCCTGGTCAGAACAGGAGTCTGGGAGCTCGGATGCCGTCACCAAGGAGACGACGCTGTGGGGCCTCCCAGGACCTCAATCCATCCACCCTGACTCTGCAGAAGGCCAATCCCTGGCCCCGGCCCCACAGCCAGCCTGGACACTCACTTAGCTGAGAGGTGACCTTCGGTGAGCAAGGGCCACCAGGGGCTGGCCACCATCATCCTTGGGAAGAATACTGGTGGCCAAGGAGACTGAGCCGGGCACAGGGCACAGCCAGTGGCAAGGACCGAGGTGGCGGGGGCTGTGCCCTCCTCAGCAAGGCAAGTGGCTTCCCAGTTGGAAAGCTGCTCGCGGGGTCTCTGTGGAGCCCAACAAAAGTGAAGGGGAACACCTGTCCCCCCAGCTACCCAGGAGGCTGCAGAAGGACACCAGTTCAAGGCCAGCCTGGCAACATCACCAGACCCTGTCTCAAAATAAAAAGAACTGGGCAGCCATAGTTGGTGGGAGGGGAGGGAGGAATGAAGGAACTTTGGTTTGTGCAGAGGGGAGTGCGGGGAGGGGTGGGGCTGTGGGGATGGGGAGGAGGTAGAATGAGACGGACACTACTACCCTACAGACGTGTGTGATGACACCACTGGAGTGACCGCCCCGGGTGCAGCCAGAGGAAGAAGAAGCTGTGCTCCATTTGTGAACAATGTGTCAAAACGCATTCTACTGTCACATCTAACTAAATCGAACAAATTAAAATAAACTTTAAAAAAAAAATGGGGCTGGAGATATAGCTCAGAGGTACAGCGCTTGCCTAGCATGCATGAGGCCTGGGGTTTGATCCCCAGAACCACGAAAAATGGTGGGGAGAATCCATGAACACATACAACAAAGGGCAGACTTCCTTCAGAAACAAAGAGCACTCTGGAACCAATTAAAAAAAAAAACAAAAAACAAGAAAGATGAGCAATGGGTCCTTCACAGAAGGAAAAACTCAGCAGCCAATAACGTGAAGAAAAGTTTCAGTGGTGGACAGCTACAGTAGGAGGACACGAGGGTGGGGCCCCAGCCCTGGTTGAGGGCTGTGAACTCTTTAGACCATTCGGAGGCCAAGTGACCAAACACCCTTGTTATCATCATGGCAGTGGCCCTACAGGGGGACCTGCAGCAGGGCAGCAGGTCCAGTGTCACATGAACTCTGAACCAGGATGGAAATGGGCCCCTGGAGCAGCCAAACTGGGTAGCACCAGACCCCACTCTGGGCAGAAGAGCAGCACTGGGAGGCGGGAGGCTGGGGAGGCTCGTCTGAGACAGGAGAGCTGCTCCGAACAGGAGGGCTTCCAAAGTTTTCCAGGCCACAGCCCCTGTGCACCCCCACAGACACACGCTCTGGAGAAGCCAGGCCCCGCCCCAGCCCGTGGCCTGCCAGGCTCTCCTTCCAAGCTGGGCACCTCCTCCTGTGTGCTGGACCGAGGGCATCCCGGGGCAAAGCCAGTGTCTTCTTTCTCTGACTCACACCCCAGAGCGTGAGACTCCACAGCCCCAGAGTGGGACGCCGTCACACAGGCATGGGCTGTAGCTCCCGCAGCCCGGAGCAAGTCAGCTGGTCTCCTCGTTCCAGAGCACCCAGGGAACTGGACCACCCGCAGCCAGGGTCCAGAGCCCGCGTGTGGAGCCCGCGAGACCTGCTTCCCAGGACGAGAGCACACCCTGCCGGGTCCTCCTCTTCACTCTCTCCCTGGCCCACAAGAGAGGCACTCATGTCCTGGACCCTGGGAATCACCCCTTTGGAAGAAGGGCCTTTGCAGATGCAGTCAGGGTCGATGGGCCCTGAATCCAGGGGCAAAGTCCTTTTAACCAGCCACAGAGAGGGCAGAGGCAGGGCCAGCGGGCTGAATGCCCATGTCCCCTGGAGATGTAGATGCTGAAACTGAAGGCTGGCACCTTGGCAGACCCTGACCACGGGACCAGGGAAGGCCACCAAGGAGGGCTGTCACACAGGGTCACCTGGGCGAACACGACAGACTCAGCCAATCCCAGCGCTGCCCAGAGCTGCCACAACCCACAAAGACCCTTCTGTCCAGCCCAGGTGATGCCACTTTGTTGATCCAGGGGCCACAGGAGCTTTCAAACACCCGCACACCCTCCTGCTTGCCTCAACCTGGCCCTCCTGGCCTCTTGAACCGCCCACCATGGGCCATGGCAGCACTCCTTCCTGGTGACCGCTGGAGGGTCTCTGTTGTGACTTAGGTTGGCAAAGCCCTCAGCTGAAAGGCTGGGATTGGGGGCCTCTGGAAGGCGACTGGGTCACAATGAGCAACACTGACCACAGGCCCCACACAGTGGCCATCTACGAATCAAGAAGCAGCCCTCGCTGGAATGACCACTGACCATGGTCATCAGCCACCAGGACTGCAACAAGTCAGTGTGCTCTGGGCAGGCTGGCTGTGTTTTCTCACAGCAGCCAGGTGACCGAGACAGGCAGCCACAGCGCCCCCATTGACAGCAACGAGCCTCCGGGACCCCAGGCGCCTCCCACCCCCTCCAGCAGTCCCCTGATGGACCTCACAGCCAGAGGGCCCTCCATTCTCCCCACACTTCCCAAGGCCCTGCTTATGAAGCGCTTCCAAGTCCCCCAAAAGAGCTGACTCTCCTGCCCCAGGGCCCAGAGCCACCTGATGCCCACTTGTGCCCAGAGTTCTTTCTCGAGGCCTCCCTGGCCGTGGCCCCCTCTGGCCAGCCCTATGCTTTGGGGTCCAGGCACCGCTGGCCCTCAGTGCTCCTCCCAGCCTCTGTCCCGTCCATCTCTGTCTCAGCGTCTGGGAGCCTCTGTGTGGATTTCCGTCTCTCCTGTCCTGCATCTTGGCCCCCGGCCCAGCACTGTGGCCAGTCATGTAGAGCCCTAGTCTCACCACGGCCTGTGGGGTCACACAGCCCAAGCCACACACACCTGTCCCCACCACAACCAGACCACAGACCAGACATGACGTGGAGGTGAGCGGCCACAATATGGAGGTGGAGCAGGAAGTGGGCGAGTGACCCCCGTGTGGGCCAGACATACAGTCATACAGCCCCTCCCCAGTGGGGCCCCAAGCACCCAGACTGCCCCAGCCCTGGGCAAAGGGTCCACAGTGGGGCAGAGGGCTGCTGAGGACACAGCCCTCCAGCCTGGGCCTAGAGCAAGCCTGAGCTCCTGCCCTGGCACAGTCCCTCTGGAGCAGGCAGGCAATGGCCATGAGGGTGGACCACAGCCCAGGGCCACCAGGCCAAGAGGGGGGAGGGCTCAGAGGCCTGAGCACGTAGACTGCGACGCTCTATGGCCTCCTGTCCTCCTCAGACGTGGACAGCAACGCCAGGCCTGGGCACTCCTAGAAACTCAGGATGGAGAAGAGGCCTCCAGACCAAGAAGGTGAGGGGAGAGGTACCAGAGGACACACAGCAGGGCATGGACGTGGAAAGCCAAAAGGGGCCGTGGGCAGGGATGCAGCCCTGATGGGGACCGGAAGGCATCCGAGCTGAGCAGAAGGACGTGAGAGGATGGGAAGGGCAGGCTGGGCCACACCTGTCTGCTGAGCTGGGCCGCCCAACACTAGGCTGATCAGGCTCCACTAGGCTGAGCTGGGCTGGGCTAGACTACGCTGGACCAAGCTGGACCAAGCTGGGCCAAGCTGGGCTGAGATGGGCTAAGCAGGGCTGAGCTGAGCTGGGCTGGGCTGAGCAGAACTGGGCTGAGTTGAGCTGGACCAAGCTGGGCTGAGCTGGGCTGAGCAGGGCTGGGCTGAGCTGGACTGGGCTGAGCTGGGATGGGCTGGGCTGGGCTGGGCTGAGCTGGGCTGGGCTGAGCTGGGCTGAGCAGGGCTGGGCTGAGCTGGACTGGGCTGGGCTGGGCTGGGCTGAGCTGGGCTGAGCAGGGCTGGGCTGAGCTGGACTAGGCTGAGCTGGACTGGGCTGGGCTGAGCTGGGCTGGGCTGGGCTGGGCTGGGCTGAGCTGGGCTGGGCTGAGCTGGGCTGAGCAGGGCTGGGCTGAGCTGGACTGGGCTGAGCTGGGCTGGGCTGGGCTGGGCTGAGCTGGGCTGAGCTGGGCTGAGCAGGGCTGAGCTGGGCTGAGCTGGGCTGGGCTGGGCTGGGCTGGGCTGAGCTGGGCTGAGCAGGGCTGAGCTGAGCTGGGCTGAGCTGGGATGGGATGGGATGGGATGGGATTGGCTGAGCTGGGCTGGGCTGGGCTGGGCTGGGCTGGGCTGAGCTGGGCTAAGTTGGACTGGGCTGGGCTGAGCTGGGCTGAGTTGGGCTGAGCAGGGCTGAGCTGAGCTGGGCTGAGCAGGGCTGAGCTGAGCTGAGCTGGGCTGAGCTGGGCTGAGCTGGGCTGAGCTGAGCTGGGCTGGGCTGGGCTGAGCAGGGCTGAGCTGAGCTGGGCTGGGCTGAGCTGGGCTGGGCTGAGCTGGGCTGAGCTGGGCTGAGCTGGGCTGAGCAGGGCTGAGCTGGGCTGGGCTGGGCTGGGCTGGGCTGGGCTGAGCAGGGCTGAGCTGAGCTGAGCTGGGCTGAGCTGGGCTGAGCTGGGCTGAGCTGAGCTGGGCTGGGCTGGGCTGAGCAGGGCTGAGCTGAGCTGGGCTGGGCTGAGCTGGGCTGGGCTGAGCTGGGCTGAGCTGGGCTGAGCTGGGCTGAGCAGGGCTGAGCTGGGCTGGGCTGAGCTGGGCTGGGCTGGGATGGGATGGGATGGGATGGGCTGAGCAGGGCTGAGCTGAGCTGAGCTGGGCTGAGCTGGGCTGAGCTGGGCTGAGCTGAGCTGGGCTAAGTTGGACTGGGCTGGGCTGAGCTGGGCTGAGCTGGGCTGAGCTGGGCTGAGTTGGGCTGAGCAGGGCTGAGCTGAGCTGGGCTGAGCTGGGCTAAGTTGGACTGGGCTGGGCTGAGCTGGGCTGAGCTGGGCTGAGCAGGGCTGGGCTGGGCTGGGCTGGGCTGGGCTGAGCTGGGCTGAGCTGGGCTGGGCTGGGCTGGGCTGAGCTGGGCTGAGCAGGGCTGAGCTGAGCTGGGCTGAGCTGGGCTAAGTTGGACTGCACTGGGCTGAGCTGGGCTGAGTTGGGCTGAGCAGGGCTGAGCTGAGCTGGGCTGAGCTGGGCTAAGTTGGACTGGGCTGGGCTGAGCTGGGCTGAGCTGGGCTGGGCTGAGCTGGGCTGAGCTGGGCTGGGCTGGGCTGGGCTGAGCTGGGCTGAGCAGGGCTGAGCTGAGCTGGGCTGAGCTGGGCTAAGTTGGACTGCACTGGGCTGAGCTGGGCTGAGTTGGGCTGAGCAGGGCTGAGCTGAGCTGGGCTGAGCTGGGCTAAGTTGGACTGGGCTGGGCTGAGCTGGGCTGAGCTGGGCTGAGCTGGGCTGGGCTGGGCTGAGCTGGGCTGAGCAGGGCTGGGCTGGGCTGGGCTGAGCTGGGCTGGGCTGGGCTGAGCTGTGCTGGGCGGAGCTGGGCTGAGCAGGGCTGAGCTGAGCTGGGCTGAGCTGGGCTGGGCTGGGCTGGGCTGGGCTGGGCTGAGCTGGGCTAAGTTGGACTGGGCTGGGCTGAGCTGGGCTGGGCTGAGCTGGGCTGAGCAGGGCTGAGCTGAGCTGGGCTGAGCTGGGCTAAGTTGGACTGGGCTGGGCTGAGCTGAGCCGGGCTGGGCTGAGCTGGGCTGGGCTGAGCTGGGCTGAGCTGGGCTGAGCAGGGCTGGGCTGGGCTGAGCTGGGCTGGGCTGGGCTGGGCTGAGCTGGGCTGAGCAGGGCTGGGCTAAGTTGGACTGGGCTGAGCTGGGCTGAGCTGAGCTGGGCTGAGCTGGGCTGAGCTGGGCTGAGCAGGGCTGAGCAGGGCTGAGCTGGACTGAGCTGGGCTGGGCTGAGGTAGGCTGGGCTGAGCTGAGCTAGGCTGGGCTGAGCAGGGCTGAGCTGGGCAGAGCTGGGCTGGGCTGGGCTGAGCAGGGCTGAGCTGGGCAGAGCTGGGCTGGGCTGGGCTGAGCAGGGCTGAGCTGGGCAGAGCTGGGCTGGGCTGGGCAGAGCTGGGCTGAGCTGGGCTGGGCTGGTTTGGGTTGGATGGTCTGAGCTAGGTGGTCTGAGCTGGTCTCAGCTTGTTGAGCTGGGCTAAATGGAGCTAGGTGGGCTGAGCTGGGCTTGTCTGAGCTGGAGTGAGCTGAAATCGGCTAGGCTGATCTGGGCTTTGCTGAATTGGGCTGAGCTGGACTGAGCTTGGCTGAGCTGGACTAGGCTGATCTGAGCTGGGCTGATCTGGGCTGGGCTGGGCTGGGCTGGGCTGGTCAGTGTTGAGCTGAACTGAGCTGAGCTGGTTTGGGTTGGACGGTCTGAGCTAGGTGGTCTGAGCCATGCTGAGCTGGGCTGAACAGCAAGCTGGGCTGAGCAGGGCTGAGACGAGCTGGGCTGGACTAAGGGGGATGATCAGGTTGGGCTGAACAAGGTCTCAGCTGCACTGAGCTGAGCTGGGATGGCTGAAGTTGGGTGGGCTGAGCTAGACTGGGATGAGCTGAGTGGGGCCGAGCCTGCCAGGCTGAGCGAGGCTGAACAGGGCTTCACTGCAGTGGGCTACTCTGGGCTGACCTAGGCGAAGCTGGGCCAAGCTGAGCTGGACTGAACTGGGCTGGGGTGAGCTAGACAGAGTGAGCTGAGCTGGGCCAAGAGGAGCTGATCCAGCCTGAGCTAACTAGGCTGAGATTAGCTTGGCAAAACTGGACTGAACAGTGCCAATCTCTACCTGGCTGGGCTGACCAGGGCTGACCAGGGCTGAGCTGGGTGAAGCTGAGCTGGGTAAACCAAATAGAGCTGGGCTGAGCTGATCTACTCTGAATGGGTGGACTGGGCTGGGCTGAGCTAGGCTGAGCTGAGCTGGCCTGAGATGGACAGAACCTGGCCAAACTGAGCTGAGCTGGACTGAACTGGCTGACCTGAGCTAGAAGACTGAGTTAGACTGCACTGAGCTGAGCACAGCTGAGCTGAGCTGGGACGAGATGGGCCGGGCCGGGCTGGGCTGTGCAGGGCAGGGGATGGCCTAAGCTAGATGCACAGTCCTGGTCGAGGTTTTCTGGGACTCTGCGCAGAACTGAAGAGTAGTCTGCAGGCTGAGTGCAGACCAGCCCCAGTCCCTGGGTCCAGCCAGACTGTCCCTCCCTTTCTTTGGAGCATGGGGGCCATGAAGTAAAAGGTCCATCCAGGGTGCTCTTCTCTCTTTCCTTGCTGCCCTGAAATCCGGCCGTGCACTTCCTGTGTCCTGGTCTTGTCCCGGCGGAAGCCCTGCTCTGCACTGGGCCTCTGGCCTTGAGACCCATGTAGGTCTTGGGAGTCTTCTGCTGCGTGTTGGGTGCTGAGATGGGGTTGGTGGAGTGGTGGGTGATGGGCCTGTGACACTGCAGGAGAAGTTGAGGTGGGCACAGCATGGTACCCCCAGGCAGGCTTGCTTCAACAGCAAGGCAGCTCTGTGCCTTCCTGGGCCCAAGTTATGACCCCCACCCTGGGGAGAGCAGGAGTGAGGCTGGGGAGCCAGAGGCTGCTCAGCAGTGGAGCCTGTTTGGAAAGGACAGCTCACCATCTGTGCAGAGGCCCTGTCTCAGGCCAGACTGGGTCCTTGTGCAGGCACAGTGTAGGGGTCAGTTTCCAAAGCAGTGAAGGGTCGGCTGGCTCCAATCCCAGGCCCATGGCATAGAAGCTGTGTGACCTAGGCAGTTGCCAGCCCTCTCTGGGCCACATTCCTCTGCAGTCAAGCGAAGCAGGCATGGTCCTGTCCGGAGTGGCTCTCTGGAGGTGGGCAGCGAGGGCCATCCATCTCACAGCATGTCCTGTGTTCCAGTCTCCATGACCAAGCCCAGCGTCTTCCCACTGAGCGGCCCTCGAGACAAGTCAGCCAACCAAGTGATCATTGGCTGCCTGATTCAGAACTTCTTCCCCTCGGGGCCCGTGACCGTGACCTGGGGCAAGAATGGAGAAGGCGTGACCGTCACTGACTTCCCGCCTGCCCAGGCCACAGGGGGCCTGTACACCATGAGCAGCAAGCTGACCCTGCCAGCCTCCGAGTGCCCAGAGAACACATCTGTGAAGTGCAGCGTGCAGCACACCTCGAACCCCGCCCAGGAAGTGGAGGTGCCCTGTGAAGGTCAGAGGGCACCTGGAGCGGGGCCACCACCCTGCCCTGACCCAGCACCTGGACCGTGCCCCACTGAGGCCCCCCTTGGGAGCCGAGGTTCCCTGAGAGTGAACTGCCTGATGAGACCCTGGGGTGGCCACAGACGGGCCAGGAGGGGGCCACGGCTCAAGGATGGGGACAGGGAAGGGGGTAGGAGGGGCATGCTGACCTGCCAGTCCCTCTCTCGGTTCCAGAAACTGTGGTGGTGCTCCCTCCCGTCTGCGGCCAACCCCGCCTCTCCCTGCTCCGGCCGGCCCTTGAGGACCTGCTCCTGGGCTCTGACGCCAGCCTCACGTGCACACTGAGTGGCCTCAAGAGTCCAGATGGGGCCAGCTTCACCTGGGAGCCCTCAGTCGGGAAGAACGCTGTCCAGACGACTGGGCGAGACTCCTGCGGCTGCTACAGCGTGTCCAGTGTCCTGCCCGGCTGTGCCGAGCCCTGGAACCGCGGGGACATCTTCACGTGCACGGCCACCCATCCTGAGTCCAGCCAGGCACTAACTGCCACCATCAGCAAAGCCACAGGTGGGCTCTGCCGCACCCGTCTCTTCACGGTGCCACAGCCCGCACGCCGGCCTCCTCCAGCACCAGGCTCGACTCACGGGCTACACACACTCACACACTCACACAGACACTCACACTCACACAGACACTCACACTCACACTCACACACAGACACTCACAGACACACACACACAGGCGCTCATACACCGGCACTCACACACTCACACACACACACACACAGGCACTCACTCACACACAGACACACACTGACACACACACAGACACACACAGAGACACACACTCACACTCACACACAACACTCACACACATAGGCACTCACACACACAGACACTCACACAGACACACTCACACACACAGTCACACTCACACACACACACAGGCACTCACACACACTCACACACAGACACACACTGACACACACAGACACACACAGAGACACACACTCACACACAACACTCACACACAACACTCACACACACAGACACTCACACACACACACACACTCACACACACACACACTCACACACTCACACTCCCACAGGCCCCACTGTACAGGGAGACAGGCCGGCTGGGGGTTCAGGCCAGGCCCAGGTGCCCAGCTAGGTAGGGACTCCTTCTGCTCAGACCCCTGACCCAGCTCTCTTCCCTCCAGAGAACACCTTCCGGCCCCAGGTCCACCTGCTGCCGCCGCCGTCGGAGGAGCTGGCCCTGAACGAGCTGGTGTCGCTGACGTGCCTGGTGCGGGGCTTCAGCCCCGAGGACGTGCTGGTGCGCTGGCTGCACGGGGGCCAGGAGCTGCCCAGCAGCGAGTACCTGACGTGGAAGCCCCTGAAGGAGCCCGAGCAGGGCCCCACCACCTTCGCCGTGACCAGCGTGCTGCGTGTGACGGCCGCGTCCTGGAAGCAGGGGGACAACTTCTCCTGCATGGTGGGCCACGAGACCCTGCCCCTGGCCTTCACCCAAAAGACCATCGACCGCCTGTCGGGTAAACCCACCCACGTCAACGTGTCCGTGATCATGGCGGAGGCCGACGGCACCTGCTACTGAGCCGCCCGCCCCAGCCCTTGAATAAACTCTATGCCCATCCATAGCGGCCACGCGCTTCCGTCCATCCTAGGGTCTGCAGCACGCTGGGAGGGGGCCAGGGAGGGAAGAGCGCCCGCTGCCCTGAGCCTCTGAGGGCCTTGGCACCATGGGGACGTCCCCACCTGGAGGGCGCGTGTGAGTGTGTGCGCTGTGCCTGTGTCCTGTGAAGAGGTGGACAGGGAGTCCTGAGTGGGTGGGGGCTGCTGCCTGTGGGGACAAGGCTGGCGCAGGAGCCATAGAGGGGTGGCACCGAAGGGGAGCGGAGTCCCAGGCCCGCCCTGCCCTCAGCGGGCCAGTCTAGGCAAGCCAGGTACGGCCGGGCAGGACAGGGAGGCACTGCCCGCACCCAGGCCACCCGTGGCCGCCCCGCCCCGTGCCTCACATGGCTCTGCGCCCGTGCACATGCATGCACACACACACTCACTCTCTCACACACACACTCACACAGACACACACACACTCTCATATACACAGACACACTCTCACATTCACACACAGACACACACTCATTCTCTCTCACACACACACTCTCACACACATACACACTCACACAGACTCACACTCACACACTCCCTCTCACACACACATACACACACACAGACACAGACACACACTCTCTCATATACAGACACACTCTCTCACATACACACACAGATACACTCATACACACACATACATACACTCTCACACAAACACACACTCTCACACACATAGATACTCTCACTCACATACTCACACACACACATACTCATATACACTCATATTCACACACACTCTTAAACACATACATACTCATACACACATATACTCACACACACTCTCTCACACACATACACACATACACACTCCTTACACACTCACACACACACTCTCACACTCTAACACACTCACTCTCCCATACACACACATACACACACATACACACACTCTCACACTCTCTCACACATACTCTCACACACACACACTCTCTCACACACATTCACACACTCTCTCACACGCTCTCACACACTCCGACACACACACTCACACACTCCAACATATACACTCTCTCACACTCTCACATACACATACACACACACTCTCATACATACATGCACACACTCACACACACTCTGACACACACTCTCACATATACACTCACACACACATACACACACACTCACTCTCTCACACACACATACACACATTCCAACACTCTCACACTCCAACACACTCACACATACTCTGACATATACTCTCTCACACACACTCACTCACACTCTCTCACAAACATTTACACACTCTCTCACACACACTCTCACACACACTCTGACATATACTCTCTCACACTCTCACACACACATACACACATAATCACACACACAGAGACACTACAACACACACACTCTCACAAACACTCTGAAATACACTCTCTCAGACTCTCTCACACACAGATTCACACACACTCTGTCTCACACACACATAAACACACACTCTCTTTCACACATATACTCTATACACACTCTCTCTCTCTCACACACACACACACACACACTCATCTGAGCCCTGCAGATGCAGGAAATACACAGCCCAAGCTCACGCCAGGCAAGCAAGGGGAAGCCCCTCCCAAGCCCCAGTGTGTCCCCAGGCTGTTGCACACCCAGGCCTCTCCTGGCCTCCCTGCATGTCCAGCTATGCACAGCTCAAAACACTGCTGTAGATCCCCCAAGCAGCACCTGCCCGCTGCACAGTCCCCAGACTCAGTGTCCCTTCCCTTCCTGAGCCCACTATGACTCAGGCAATAGACGGGGCAGAGGCCAAGGCTGGGAGGCTTGGGCAGACCAGGGAGACTCTCCCACACAGGCCCCTTGTGGCCTCGGAATTCTGCTTGGGCTCCCAAGAGCACGTGAGAACAGCCCCACGTCTTTGTGGGGCAGCTGGCACCAAGATGCCCACAAGGGGGCAGCGGGGCCTCTGCTTTCTTCTCAGTTGCTCTCGGAGCCTCCCCAGGGAACCTGCTTCTAACAGCCTCCGCCTGCACTCAGGGCCAAGGTGGAGTGGACCGTCCACACCCTGGACTCTGCTGTCCCCCTTGAGGAGGGTTTAGTCACCATAGGGCCACAGGGAGACTGGGGAGAGCCTGTCCCCAGAGAAGTGCTCCAGCCACTCCAAGGGGCCCAGGACATGACCCAAAAGAAGGCCTTCTAGAAAGAAGGGGAAAGAGTTAGAGTGGTCCAGGAAGGGCTGGGCCAGCAGGTGGAGAGCAGACAGATGGATTGTGGACGCAGGATAAATGGATGGGTGGGTGGGTAGACAGGTGGGTGGGGGGCTGAGTGGAAGAGAGCTTTACAGAGGGTGGGTGGATGGGTGGATCATATAGCCCCATGGATGGACGGCTGATAGATGGACGAATGGCTGAGAGCCCCATGGGTGGGTGGGTGGATGGGTGGGTGAGAAGATGGATGGGTGGATGAAAACTCCATGGATGGATGAGTGAATGGATGGGTGGATGGATGGATGGGTAAGTGGGTATGGGTGGATGGAGGGATAGACAGACGGATGGATGGATGGATGGATGGGTGGGTGATAACTGGATGGTGGATCGGTGGAAGAATGGATGGACAGAAGGAGGCTAGCTATATGGATGGACAGAGGAGTAGACAGAGGCAGGATGAACTGGATGTATCAGCAGGGGACAGGCAGGCCCAACCCCATTTGACATGGGCGATTTATGCCCTGGGACCTGAAGACAGCAGGACTGCCATGCTGGTGGCCTTCAGGGCCCTCGCTGGTGTGCCTCTGCCAGGTTTCCTGGGAAGGCCACAGAGGCCGTGTCACACTCTCCAGCCCTCCGCACTCTGACCTCAGACCCAGAGCTCTGTAGGTCTGGGAGGCCACTGAGGGCCTGCATGGGGCTGAGGCCCAGGTGGCCTGGGCTGGAGTCTCCTCGGGCCACAGGACAATGCTCACCCTCCTGCCTGCCAGGTCTCTCGCCTGGTGTCCTGAGAGACAGCGGCCTGTGGGCCTCCCAGAGCTGCCAAGGTCCCAGACCCTTACCTGGGCCCTGTTGCTCCGACACATTTCAGACCTGAAGCAGGGAACCTGTGCTACCAGGGCCAGACCCCGGGGTGTAGGAAGGGAAGCCTGAGACCCAGGCCCTCACCCATGTGGGCTTCGGCCTGCAGGTCCTCTGTGTCTTCCAGACTGTCAGGAGCCACTGCCCTACGTGGTGCTGGACCAGCCACAGGAGATCCTGGAGGAGGACGTCCCAGGGGCCAGCCTGTGGCCCACCACCGTCACCCTCCTCACCCTCTTCCTGCTGAGCCTGTTCTATAGCACAGCGCTGACCGTCACGACCGTGCGGGGCCCGCCTGGCAGCAAAGAGGGCCCACAGTACTGAGGAGGAGACAGCCGGCCCAGGTGGGGTGCAGGAGGGAGTCCGTGGGCCAGCGTGGGAGGGTGCGCTCGGTTCTGTGGACCGGAAGAGACCACCTGTTCCCACCGTGTGGGCTTTGCTCTCCCAGGAAGTGGGTCCCTTCACACCCACTGAGGACGTGGGGGTCATGTGGGAGGTCCCCACAGGCGCAGTAACTTCAAGATTCAGCCCAGTCTCGGGGCCAGGCCTGGGTCAGGGGCACAGACAAGGACCTGCCCACCTCAGGACCCCCTCTGGCCCCTCTTGTCTTCACAGGGAGGAAACGTGGAGACACCCTGGATGTGTCAGAGCTGAGCCCCGAGTGAGGCCACGGTCTCACCCCCACTCTCCGCTTTCCCGTGCAATAAACTGATGCCAAACGCAGACATTCTCAGACTCTCAGACAAGTGGGGGGCAGGGACTGTGATGGCACAGACTGGGGCATGCCTATCTCTAGAGGGGGGAGTCAGGGCAGGAGGGACAGAGTGACCCTTGTCTCGTGTCTGAGACAGGACCTGGTCCCACCTGAGACTGAGGCCAAAGGTTGAATTCTAGCTTCACCAACGGACAATGTCCAGGAAGACTCCTCCTCAGAGCTGTGGCCAGGTCCCCAACCTTGATCCCTAGGCCCTGATCTCTGACACTGCTTGCTCCTGAACCCTTGGCCAGGCCTATAGGCACCCAGAGTGGGTCCTGAACGCTGACCCCTGGTCCTGAACCATTGCCCTTATCCTGAGCACTGAGGCCTGGTCCTGATAACTGGGCACTGGGAGGCTCACTGAGCTCTGAATGATTAGCCTTGGTCCTGAGCACTGGGCCCTGACCTGATCACAAGGCCATGGTCCTGACCAGTGAATCCTGTTCCAAATCACTAGACCCTGATCCTGATTCCAAGCCTGGGTCTTGATCACTGGGACACAGTCCAGAACCCGTGAGCTCTGATTGTGATCACTGGGCCCTGGCCCTGGTCACTGGAGCATGGTACTGATGCACTAGGCCTTCGTACCAATCACTGAGATATCGCTTGGTGACAGGGCAGACATTTGGGTCACTGGGCCCTGGTCCTGCTCACTGGGCCCTGGCCCTGGTCCTGGATACTAAGCCCTGGTCCTGATCACTGAGTCCTGGTCCTGATCACTGGGCCCTGGTCTTGATTACAGTACCCTAGTTCTTACACCTGGGTATTGGTATGAACACTGGGCCCAGGTTCTGATCACTAGGCCCTGGTCCTGATCACTGGGCCCTGGCCCTGGTCACTGAGCCCTGGTCCTGGTCACTGAGTCCTGTTCTTCATCATTTATTCCTGGTTCTGGTTACTAGGCCCTGGTCCTGATCATTGGGCCCTGGCCCTGGTCACTGGGCCCTGGTTCTGATCACTGAGCCCTGGTCCTGGTCACTGAGTCCTGGTCTTCATCATTTAGTCCTGGTCCTGGTTACTAGGCCCTGGTCCTGATCACCAGGCCCTGGCCCTGGTCACTGGGCCCTGGTTCTGATCACTGGGCCCTAGTCCTGGTTATTGGTATGGACACTGGGCCCAAGTCCTGATCACTGAGTCCTGGTCCTCATCATTAAGTCCTGGTCCTGATCACTGGGCCCTGGTCTTGATTACAGTACCCTAGCTCTTACACCTGGGTATTGGTATAAATACTGGGCCCAAGTCCTGGTCACTGAGCCCTGCTCCTGTTCACTGGGCCCTGGTCCTCATCATTAAGTCCTGGTCCTGATCACTGGGTCCTGGTCCTCATCATTAAGTCCTGGTCCTGATCACTGGGCCCTGGTCCTCATCATTAAGTCCTGGTCCTGATCACTGGGCCCTGGTCTTGATTACAGTACCCTAGCTCTTACACCTGGGTATTGGTATAAACACTGGGCCCAAGTCCTGGTCACTGAGCCCTGCTCCTGTTCACTGGGCCCTGGTCCTCATCATTAAGTCCTGGTCCTGATCACTGGGTCCTGGTCTTGATTACAGTACCCTAGCTCTTACACCTGGGTATTGGTATAAACACTGAGCCCTGGTCCTCATCATTAAGTCCTGGTTCTGGTCACTGGGTCCTGGTCCTCATCATTAAGTCCTGGTCCTGATCACTGGGCCCTGGTCCTCATCATTAAGTCCTGGTCCTGATCACTGGGCCCTGGTCCTCATCATTAAGTCCTGCTCCTGATCACTGGGCCCTGGTCCTCATCATTAAGTCCTGCTCCTGATCACTGGGCCCTGGTCTTGATTACAGTACCCTAGCTCTTACACCTGGGTGCTGGGGTCCTGCCCTAGCGGGGTCCAGGGGGTCCTGAAGGATGAGTGGGTCGGTGCCAAGGAGGAGACAGGAGTCTTGGAGGGATCTCTAGAGAGCTTATGCAGCTTGCTCTGGGTCACCTTTTCTTGCCATTTTTCTCATCATTATGGATTCAGAATACGTCACTGATTATACAATTTCCAAATTTTGCCAAGACATGACATTTCCTTAACAACCCTTAGGAGTATAGAAAAATGTAACATCAATTTACATTTTTCCAGGATGTGACATTTACTTATCAATTATTAGGGGTACAAAATCATTAATAAAGTGTGTCACTAACTTGCATTTTTCAGATTTTCCAAAGAAATACTATTTTTCCCAAGATATACTATTTTCTTATTAACAGATGCTGAACTGCACAACCAGACTCTAAGTCTCCTAACCTGTCATTAACCTTTAAACTTAAAGTACACCTGCACTTTATTTCTAATCTAAAATCCCCATCTAAAGAAGTCCCTTTAAATCTTATACTTAAAATATCCTAAAGTCTATAAACTATTCTTAAAGCATCTTAAGAACCCATACAGCTGAAAACTTAAGAATTCTAAACCCCAAGAATCTAAATAAAATAATATTTCTAACATTATTCTAAAGACATGTCTTATCAAGCTACTTTATTTAATTCCTACACTTATTCTCATAAAACTGGTTGAGCTGCTTTCTCAGAGTTTCTTTGTTTCTTAGCCAAGGTGCACCAGTTCTTATGTTTTTTATAATCTCTCTCAGTGAAAGGCAAGTTCTGAACATCAGTCCACTTACCACCAATATTAACTACACACATCATAGTCCCTATGTGAGGTAAAAGAGGGTTTAGAGAAAAGAGGAGAATGTGTCTTTATTTATCTTAACTTTCCTAAGTGCATAACATGATTTTCCCTTAATCAAATAAATCTACATAGGGTGGGCTTTGTGCGCTAAGCATGATGATCAGGCTTTCTAAGAGGCGGGGATACGGGCTTGGGTTCTTAGTGATATCATCAATGTGGTGCCTAAAGTTCTCATGACCTTTCGGAGAATGATTGTTGTCCATTATCAGTGTTGTCCTCAGTGGGCTGAGATAGAAGACATCTTGTCCCGATGTGCTGAGGGGTAGTAGAGCAGCCCTCCAGGCATGAAGTGCCGTTGGGTTCTAGCCCTGTGAAGTTTAATTTGGTTTGGCATTCAGCACCCTCAGGCCTCCTGTCAGGAACATGAGCATGAAAATGAAAAGTCCCAAGTACACACAAAAGGGTCTCATGGTTTCCGTTTCCCACCAACCAGCGCGGCTTTGCCAGCACTCAGCCTCACTGTGACCTTGTCAAGACGTGGGAGGGGGAGCACCTTCACCACCTGGGTATCAGTATGGACACTGGGCCCAGGTCCTGGTCACTGAGCCCTGGTCCTGGTCATGAGTCCTGGTCCTCATCATTTAGTCCTGGTCCTGATCACTGGGCCCTGGTCCTGATCACTGGGCCCAGGTCCTGGTCACTGAGCCCTGGTTCTGGTCACTGAGTCCAGGTCCTCATCATTTAGTCCTGGTCCTGATCACTGGGCCCTGGTCTTGATTACAGTACCCTAGCTCTTATACCTGGGTATTGGTATGGACACTAGGTCCTGCTCCTGGTCATGAGTCCTGGTCCTCATCATTAAGTCCTGGTCCTGATCACTGGGCTCTGGTCTTGATTACAGTACCCTAGCCCTTACACCTGGGTATTGGTATGGACACTGAGCCCTGCTCCTGGTCATGAGTCCTGGTCCTCATCATTTAGTCTTGGTCCTGGTCACTAGGCCCTGGTCCTGATCACTGGGCCCTGGCCCTGGTCACTGGGCCCTAGTTCTGATCACTGGGCCCTGGCCCTGGTCACTGGGTCCTGGTCCTGATCACTGGGCCCTGGTCTTGATTACAGTACCCTAGCTCTTACACCTGGGTATTGGTATGGACACTAGGTCCTGGTTCTGGTCACTGAGTCCTGGTCCTCATCATTAAGTCCTGGTCCTGATCACTGGGCCCTGGTCTTGATTACAGTACCCTAGCTCTTACACCTGGGTATTGGCATGGACACTGGGTCCTGGTTCTGGTCACTGAGTCCTGGTCCTCATCATTAAGTCCTGGTCCTGATCACTGGGCTCTGGTCTTGATTATAGTACCCTAGCTCTTACACCTGGGTATTGGTATGAACACTGGGCCCAGATTCTGGTCACTGAGCCCTGCTCCTGGTCACTGAGTCATGATCCTCATCATTTAGTCCTGGTTCTGGTCACTAGGCCCTGATCCTGGTCACTGGGACCTGGTCTTGTTTATGGGACCCTGATTCTAACACCTGGATGTTGATATGAACACTGAGACCTGGTCCTGGTCACTGAGCCTGGTCCTGGTCACTAGGCCCTGGTCCTGGTAACTGGGCCCTTGTCCTTGTCATTGAGCCCTGATTCTTTTTTTTTTAGAGAGAGAGAGAATTTTAATATTTATTTTTTAGTTTTCGGCGGACACAACATCTTTGTCTGTATGTGGTGCTGAGGATCGAACCTGGGCCGCACGCATGCCAGGCGAGCGCGCTACCGCTTGAGCCACATCCCCAGCCCAATGAGCCCTGATTCTGATCACTACACCCTTGTCCTAGTCACTGGGCCCTGGTCCTGGTCACTGAACCTGGTCCTGGTCACTGGCCCCTGGTCCTCATCATTGGGTCCTTGTCTGGGGGGCCCTGGTCCTGGTCACTGGGTCCTGGACCTTCATCACTTCCCCTTCCCCTGAGGTCTACCCAGGCTTCACTCGGCCTTGGGGTCCTGTTTCCATGTACTGCTCCTCAATCTCCTCAGGATTGGAAAGACTGTCCCGCGGTCCCCACAGACCCTCTGTTCTCACACCACGTGTGGCTAGAGCAAGGGTCCTGTGCTCTTCCAGCCTCTCCAGGCCCAGAGGGGTGTGTGGATACCAAGCTGCCCGGACCAGCGTGAGCAGCCTCCACCCCAGCAGGGTCCCCAAGTCAGAGGTCAGCACTGTGAAGAGGGACTAAGGGCAGGTGTGGGCTGGCGGGGCCGAAGGGGGTGCGCATCGTGGGGTGGAGGGCCCTTGTTTTTCTCTTGTTTCTGCAGCCTCTCACCCGTCACCTGCGGAACCCCCAAAATAGCCCAGCGGGTGGCTGAGTCATTGTGATCACAGCTCAGCCCAGGTGTCCCAGACAGCACTGCTGTCCTGAGACGCAGGCCCAAAATAGAGCCCTGGACAGATGGGCTGGTGCCTGGGTGAGGGGCTAGAGCCAGGAGGGCCCTTCAAGAGCAGTAAGGTCTCCAAGACCTGAGAAGGCCCAGGCCATCTGTCAGCATCAGCAAGGTCAGCCAAGATCGGCCAGATCAGCCAGGGTCCCCCACAATCTGGCCTCGGTGAGCCCAAGGTCAGGCAGGATTAGAAAAAAGTAAAACAACACAACCCTGTGCTGCCCAGGGTCACCAGAGGCAGGCAAGGATGTGCCCCGGGTCAGCTAACGTCAGCCTGGGTCAGCCAGGGCCAACCTAGGGTCGGCTAGGGTCAACAAAGGTCAGCCAGGCTCAGCCAGGGCCAGGCTGGGGCAGGCCGGGACTGCCAGGATCCAAAGGCACCTGCCAAGGGTGGGGCCAGGCTCTCCGTGGGGCAGGATTCACCTGTGGGCAGGCTCGGCCAGGGCCCTGACCACCACACACAGGCCCAGGAGCCTCCGCCAGTCCCCGACCCTGCATGCGCTTCCTCAACAGCCCCCTGACCCCAGGCAGAGCCAGACTGTGGGCACAGCCCAGGGCTCCTGCAGGACACAGTCCCACAACCAGGAAAAGGAGAGAGGCCCAGGCCCATGAGAGACACAGACCCAGAGACACTGGGGAATGAGAGAGACAGGGAGAGGCAGAGACACAGAGAGACAGAGAGACAGGACCAGGCTCATGAGAGACACAGACCCAGAGACACTGGGGGGTGAGGGAGAGAGACAGGGAGAGGCATAGACACTGAGAGACAGAGACACAGGACCAGGCTCATGAGAGACACAGACCCAGAGACACTGGGGGGTGAGGGAGAGAGGGAGAGGCAGAGACACTGAGAGACAGAGAGACAGGACCAGGCCCATGAGAGACACAGACCCAGAGACACTGGGGGGTGAGGGAGAGAGACAGGGAGAGGAAGAGACACTGAGAGACAGACAGACAGGACCAGGCCCATGAGAGACACAGACCCAGAGACACTGGGGGGTGAGGGAGAGAGACAGGGAGAGGCAGAGACACTGAGAGACAGAGAGACAGGACCAGGCCCATGAGAGACACAGACCCAGAGACACTGGGGGGTGAGGGAGAGAGACAGGGAGAGGCAGAGACACTGAGAGACAGAGAGACAGGAGCAGGCCCATGAGAGACACAGACCCAGAGACACTGGGGAATGAGAGAGACAGGGAGAGGCAGAGAGACAGAGAGACAGGACCAGGCCCATGAGAGACACAGACCTAGAGACACTGGGGAATGAGAGAGACAGGGAGAGGCAGAGACACTGAGAGACAGAGAGACAGGACCAGGCTCATGAGAGACACAGACCCAGAGACACTGGGGAATGAGAGAGACAGGGAGAGGCAGAGACACTGAGAGACAGAGAGACAGGACCAGGCTCATGAGAGACACAGACCCAGAGACACTGGGGAATGAGAGAGACAAGGAGAGGCAGAGACACTGAGAGACAGAGAGACAGGACCAGGCTCATGAGAGACACAGGCCCAGAGACACTGGGGGGTGAGGGAGAGATACAGGGAGAGGCAGAGACACTGAGAGACAGAGAGACAGGACCAGGCTCATGAGAGACACAGGCCCAGAGACATTGGGGGGTGAGGGAGAGAGACAGGGAGAGGCATAGACACTGAGAGACAGACAGACAGGACCAGGCCCATGAGAGACACAGACCCAGAGACACTGGGGGGTGAGGGAGAGAGACAGGGAGAGGCAGAGACACTGAGAGACAGAGAGACAGGACCAGGCTCATGAGAGACACAGACCCAGAGACACTGGGGAATGAGAGAGACAGGGAGAGGCAGAGACACTGAGAGACAGAGAGACAGGAGCAGGCCCATGAGAGACACAGACCCAGAGACACTGGGGGGTGAGGGAGAGAGACAGGGAGAGGCAGAGACACTGAGAGACAGAGAGACAGGAGCAGGCCCATGAGAGACACAGACCCAGAGACACTGGGGGTGAGGGAGAGAGACAGGGAGAGGCATAGACACTGAGAGACAGAGAGACAGGACCAGGCCCATGAGAGACACAGACCCAGAGACACTGGGGGGTGAGGGAGAGAGACAGGGAGAGGCATAGACACTGAGAGACAGAGAGACAGGAGCAGGCCCATGAGAGACACAGACCCAGAGACACTGGGGAATGAGAGAGACAGGGAGAGGCAGAGACACTGAGAGACAGAGAGACAGGACCAGGCCCATGAGAGACACAGACCCAGAGACACTGGGGAATGAGAGAGACAGGGAGAGGCAGAGACACTGAGAGACAGAGAGACAGGACCAGGCCCATGAGAGACACAGACCCAGAGACACTGGGGAATGAGAGAGACAGGGAGAGGCAGAGACACTGAGAGACAGAGAGACAGGACCAGGCCCATGAGAGACACAGACCCAGAGACACTGGGGAATGAGAGAGACAGGGAGAGGCAGAGACACTGAGGGACAGAGAGACAGGACCAGGCTCATGAGAGACACAGACCCAGAGACCCTGGGGAATGAGAGAGACAAGGAGAGGCAGAGACACTGAGAGACAGAGAGACAGGACCAGGCTCATGAGAGACACAGGCCCAGAGACACTGGGGGGTGAGGGAGAGAGACAGGGAGAGGCATAGACACTGAGAGACAGAGAGACAGGAGCAGGCCCATGAGAGACATAGACCCAGAGACACTGGGGGTGAGGGAGAGAGACAGGGAGAGGCAGAGACACTGAGAGACAGAGAGACGGGACCAGGCCCATGAGAGACACAGACCCAGAGACACTGGGGAATGAGAGAGACAGGGAGAGGCAGAGACACTGAGGGACAGAGAGACAGGACCAGGCTCATGAGAGACACAGACCCAGAGACACTGGGGGGTGAGGGAGAGAGACAGGGAGAGGCAGAGACACTGAGAGACAGAGAGACAGGACCAGGCCCATGAGAGACAAAGACCCAGAGACACTGGGGGGTGAGGGAGAGAGACAGGGAGAGGTAGAGACACTGAGAGACAGAGAGACGGGACCAGGCTCATGAGAGACACAGACCCAGAGACACTGGGGGGGTGAGGGAGAGAGACAGGGAGAGGCAGAGACACTGAGAGACAGAGAGACACAGACTGGATTTGGGGAGGGAGACTCTGAGAGACAGAGACACTGAGAGACACAGAGACAGAGACACTGAGAGACACAGAGACACTGAGACACAGAGGCAGAGACACTGAGACACAGAGGCAGAGACACTGAACCACAGGAAAGAGACACTGAGAGAGACAGAGACACTGAGACACAGACTGCGGTGTGAGAGGGAGACACTGAGAGAAACAGAGTCAGAGACACAGAAAGATGGGGAGAAGGAGACACTGAGAGACAGAGACACTGAGAGGGAGGGAGGTGGACAATGAGGGAGTCAGCGACATTGAGAGAGACAGAGACAGTGAGAGACACAGAGATGGAGAGGTGGAGAGAGACAGAGGGCAACACAGAGACAGAGAGACTGAGAGAGACAGGAAAAGGGACAGAGAGGACGGAGGGAAACAGGCGAGAGGGAGAAATGGGAGAAGAGACCAGGAGCAGATAGCGATGGACCCGAAGACGCAGAGAGGCAGGGAGAGCGCTGGGAGGAGAAGAGGAAAGATTCAATAGATGACAGACAGCTGGAGCAGTGGCCACGCCTGTGATCCCAGAGGCTCAGGAGGCTGAGGCAGGAGGATCAGCAGTTCAAGGCCAGCCTCATCAACTAGTGAGGCCCTGTGTCTAGATGAGATACAAGAAAAGGGCTGGGGATGTGGCTCACGGTTTGGAGCCCCTGGGTTCAATCCCTGGTGCCCCCTCCCCACACACACTAGAAAAAGAGAGAGAGATCAATAGAGGCCCTGACCCAGGGCGGGGTTGCAGAGTGGGGGGCAGGCCTGCAGGGCCCAGAGGGCCCCCGGGGTCTGTGGAGCAGTCCAGAGCATCCAGGATGGGCAGGGGGTGCAGGGAGGGTGGATCGGGGTGCAGGGAGCGTGGGCAGTGTGTGGGCCACCGAGGCACCTTTGCTTTGCTCTGACAGAGCCCAGGTGCAAGGGGCCCACGTGGAGCAGGGCGGCAGGTCCAGCAGGAGGCAGAGGGCAGTCAGGGGTGAGGCCGGGTCCTAAGGGGTCCTGGGAGTGGAAGATCACTCGCCTCCAAGGGGGACAGAGAGCTGGGAGTGGCCATCCATGTCCTGCCTGCCCTCAGTTAACAGCCCTCCTATGGGCTGTGTGCCCAGTACTTCCCCCATGATGTGTTTCACGTCCAAAGGCCATCAGCGCCCTCACTGTGTGCCCCCTGGTCCCGGACTTGCCCACAGGGAATGACCCAGGTTGCAGGTGCTCTGATGATGAGGGGGCCTGCCAGGGAGTGCTGGACGCAGGTTCTGTGTGTCCAGACCAGGGTCAGTGCCACGTAGGCTGCATGATGGACGTCTGGCTTCCCTGTTAGTGGGAACCTTCTAGAAGGAGGGTTCTTGTGGATAGTTGTGGAGACTGATGACTGGGGAATGGGCGAGACCCTCAGATCTGGGAACAATGGGCCTGAGCCCCACATCCAGGGCGTTTCCAGGCCCAGGGCAGGGAACTGCTTGCCCTGCGCCCTGCGCCCTGCCCCAGCCGGCCTGCTTCCCCAGCTCAGCCCCTAGGACGGCTCTGGGCTGCAGACGAGGAGTCTGGCCACCCTTCCCCCTGTCTGGCCCCAGATGCCTGTCCCTGTTCATCCGCACTGAGGCCCGCTGACCCCTGTGGTGGGCTCAGGGCCGTGAGCAGTCCTGGGGGCCCCCACCTCTCTGCACCCTCTGGCCTCCACCTCCCTGGCATCCTGAACCCGGTGGCAAGCAGGGTCTGCCACACCCAGCCAGGGGTGCCACGTGCAAGCTGGCCACAGCTCCTCATGGCATGGCCTTGGCCAAACAGGCCTGGTGCCTCCACCCGGTGTCCACAGTGAGGCTCTGCGGAGGCTGCTGGGGCTCACGGCGCCTGGCCTGAGGGTAGGCAGACAGGCCAGGGGTACAGTGAGTCGGGGTCTCTGGCCCAACACCAGCCTCTGCTGCAGGACCTACTCTTTCCCCCCTCAGCACCCCCCTGCAGGTGTGAATGGCTTCGGTCTCGGTTTCTCTCTGAGTCACTCATTTGGGGCAAACTTGGCCCTCGAGGGCGCATGCAAATGGTTGTTGTTCCAGTCGGAAAAACATGTTTCTCACTCTCTGAGGCTTTTCCAGAAATAGCTACACCGCTTCCCCCACCGGCAGCTGCCACCCCACCCCCAGCTCTGGCAGGCTGGGCTGGCCTCAGGGTTCAGCACCCTGCCCAGGGCTGGCCATCCTGGGCCAGCAGCACGTGGAGCCCTGCAGAAGGGGACTTGCTGAACTCGGTGGCTGTCCACCAGCGGCCACGCTGCTCTCAGAATGTGCTCCGGTCCCCAGCTCCCTGTCTAGCTCCCATTCCCCAGCACACTTCATGGACAGGGTTGGGCAGGGCCAGGGCTGGCCTGAGGTCACCATACCTGCCCCATGGCCCCGTCTGTGGGCGCGGAGTGGGCACAGCACCACACAGACTCTCCTTGGCCTTTCATCAGGCTGTCCACCGCCCATCTCCTCCTGCGCCTCCAACTCCCTCTCTGCCCTCCTCCCTCTGTCTCTGTCTCTCCCACAGCAGCATGTCTCTCTGTCTGTCCCAGGTCCATCACCCAGAGGCCTCTCTGCTAGCCCGCTCCCCAGGTCTGCTCTGCTAGGCGCTGTCTGCCTGCGCCTCCTTCCTCAGGCATCTCCCCGCTCTGTGTCTGCGCGTCTGTCTCTCTGTCTGTCTGTCTCTCTGTCTCTCTCTCTGTCTCTCTGTCTCTCTGTCTCCACAGCTCCTCATGGTGGGGCCTTGGCCAAACAGGCCTAGCGCCTCCACGCTGCCATTCTGACGGGGGTGAGATGAAATCTCAGGGTAGTTTGGAATTGCATTTCCCTAACTGCTAATGACATTGCACATTTTTTCATTTTGTTGGCCATTTGTATTTCTTCTTTTGAGAAGTGTCTGCTTAATTCATTTGCCCATTTATTAATTGGGTTACTTGATTTTTTGGTGTAAAGTCTTTTGAGTTCTTTATATATTCTAGATATTAATCCTCTGTCAGAAGAGTAGCTAGCATCCAGTAGGTCCTCCCATCCATAGGTCCTCCCGTCCCGCAGGTCCTCCTGTCCTGTAGGTTCTCCTGTCCTGTAGGTCCTCCTGTCCTGTAGGTCCTCCTGCCTGTAGGTCCTCCTGCCTGTAGGTCCTCCCATCCCGCAGGTCCTCCTGTCCTGTAGATCCTCCTGTCCTGTGGGTCCTCCCTTCCTGTAGGTCCTCTTGTCCTGTAGATCCTCCTGTCCTGTAGGTCCTCCTGTCCTGTAGGTCCTCCCTTCCTGTAGGTCTTCCCTTCCTGAAGGTCCTCCCATCTTATAGGTCCTCCCTTCCTGTAGATCCTCTTGTCCTGTAGGTCCTCCTGTCCTCTAAGGTCCTCCCATTCTGTAGGTCCTCCCTTCCTGTAGGTCTTCCTGTCCCGCAGATCCTCCTGTCCTGTAGGTCCTCCCTTCCTATAGGTCCTCCCTTACTGTAGGTCCTCCCATCTCACAGATCCTCCCTTCCTGTAGGTCCTCCTGTCCTGTAGATCCTCCTGTCCTGTAGGTCCTCCTGTCCTGTAGATCCTCCCGTCCTGTAGGTCCTCCCATCCAGTAGGTCCTCCTGTCCTGCAGGTCCTTTCTTCCTGTAGGTCCTCCCGTCCCACAGGTCCTCCCGTCCTGTAGACCCTCCCTTCCTGCAGGCCTTCCCGTCCTGTAGGTCCTCCCGTCCTGCAGGTCCACCTGTCCTGTAGGTCCTCCCGTCCTATAGGTCTTCCCATCCTGTAGGTCCTCCCATTCTGTAGGTCCTCCCTTCCTGTAGGTCCTCCCATCCCGTAGGTCCTCCCATTTTGTAGGTCCTCCCTTCCTGTAGGGTCCTCCCTTCCTGTAGGGTCCTCCCTTCCTGTAGGTCCCCCCTTCCTGGAGGTCCTCCCTTCCTGTAGGTCCTCCCTTCCTGTAGGGTCCTCCCTTCCTGTAGGTACCACCTTCCTGTAGGTCCCCCTTCCTGTAGGTCCTCCCTTCCTGTAGGTACCACCTTCCTGTAGATTCTCCCGTCCTATAGGTCCTCCAGTCCTATAGGTCCTCCCGTCCTATAGGTCCTCCCGTCCTGTAGGTCCCCCCTTCCTGTAGGTCCCCCCTTCCTGTAGGTCCTCCCGTCCTGTAGGTCCTCCCTTCCTGTAGGTCCTCCCATCCTGTAGGTCCTCCTGTCCTGTAGGTCCTCCTGCCCTGTAGGGTCCCCCCTTCCTGTAGGTCCTCCCTTCCTGTAGGGTCCTCCCTTCCTGTAGGTCCCCCCTTCCTGTAGATTCTCCCGTCCTATAGGTCCTCCCGTCCTGTAGGTCCTCCTATTCTCTAGGTTCTCTCTTCACGTTCCTAATTGTTTTCTTTGCTGCGCAGAAGCTTTTTAATTTGATGTCATTCGAGCTACTAACCCTTGGCATTATTTCCTGAGCTTTGGGGGTTCTATTGAGAAAGCCGTAGCCTGTGCCTATATGCGGGAGTGCTGGCCCTATCTGAGCCTTTGTTCCATTTTGAGTTGATTTTGTGCAGGGTGAGAGACGGGGTCGAGTTTCATTCTTGTACCTATGGATAACCATTTTTCCCAGCACCTTTTGTTAAAAAAGGCTCTCTCTTCTCCACTTTTGGTGCCTTTGTCAAGGATCAGATGACTGTACCTGCGTGGGTTTTCTTGCACTCTGTGCCTTTGGTCTAGGCACCTGTTTTTGTGACAGTGCCCTGCAGGGTGAATTAGAAAGCTCTGGGTAAAATCTGAGTCAGGTCTGTCCCATCGCACAGGCCTCTGTGAAACGATGCCCTGGCCTGGGACAGACAGAACCTTGGGGCCAGGCGCTCCCTGGCAGGCCCCGTCACCATCTGGGCACCTGGCGCCTAGGTGATTCTGTGTGGGCAAGTCTGGGACAGTGGGGCAGAGGTCACCAGAGGCCACTGGGGCACCAGACGTGGCCGCCATTCCAGGCCCGTGGCTCCAGGAACTCTACTGAGAGAGGGTTTATGCTGCAGGCTCAAGTCTGAGAAGACGCTCAGGGTGCCCTGTGACCCAGGGCGTGGAAGAGGGGCCCTTGAGGATCCATGGGTGGGTCCCCTCAGAGACACAGTGAGTAGGAGTGCCCAGGAATGTCCCTGTGTGTGTCTATGAGGTGCCACGTGAACCCTGCCCACTGCATGAGGCTGGGTTCTCCCCACCAAGGACGGTGCTGGCTTGGGGCAGACCCGGGTGACCCACTAGTGGAACTTAGAGCTTCAGGGACAGTGGCCCTTCCTGGGAACCCTTCAGCCATGCCTGTGCACAGCTTCCAGAGGAAACGGGGCAGCTGAGTACTGTGGGGACACACACAAGACTGCTCCAGGGCCCGTCCTGGCCTGACGCCTCGTCACCCTCAGGGCTGTCCTCAGCCACACCCTGTCCCTCTGGGGCCCCAGCACACACCCCGCCCCGGAGCTCAGGCCCAATCCTGGACCCCAGCCCACAGTGAGGGCTCAGATGACCTTTTATGTGGCACGCAACGTTGGGGGACCCGGGTGCACATGAGGGACATGAGGGAGGGCAGGACACAGGTGGCTTTTAGATATGGAAAATGACAGACCCCAAAGTAGAGAGGCCCGGGAAAGGGGAGTGGAAAGGAAGTCATACCCGGAGAGCACTGACCCTCTCCATACATCCTCCTGGGGCAGGACGAGCCTGGGGGGAGCAGCCATCCGGCCCAGACCAGCAGGCTCTAGGAAGAGGCCGAGTACTGACCCCTCCCAACACCAGTCCTTCCTCAGCGACAGTACAGTGAGACCCCAGAGGGAAAGAGATAAATACTGACCGCTAACCCGGACCCTCCATCTGGCCCACTGACTGCTGACCCTACCCTCCATTAGACGTGCTCTGGCATTGATTAAGTCACCTCTCAGTATGACCTACATAAGCCAGTGCTCTCCTCTGCTGGGTGGCTCCTTTTCCACCAGGACAGGGGTCCTTCAGGACCATGACTCCATTTCTGAAAAAAAGGCTTTGGGCTGATGGTGAAGTTTGTGTCCAGCCCAGTCTCTGTGCTAACAATGGCCACTCCCAGCTCTCTGACCCCTTGGAGGCGAGTGACCTTCCACTCCCAGGACCCCTTAGGACCCGGCCTCACCCCTGACTGCCCTCTGCCTCCTGCTGGACCTGCCGCCCTGCTCCACGTGGGCCCTCGCACCTGGGCTCTGTCAGAGCAAAGCAAAGGTGTCTCGGTGGCCCACACACTGCCCACACTCCCTGCACCCCTGCCCATCCCAGATGCTCTGGACTGCTCCACAGACCCCGGGGGCCCTCTGGGCCCTGCAGGCCTGCCCCCCACTCTGCAACCCCACCCTAGGCCTGGGACCTCAGGCTCCCATCAGTGTCCCAGGCTGTGCCCTGCTGTCTGTGCTGGCCTGTGACGGTCCTGCCTGCCCAGCTCCTCCTGGGGCCTGAGTCACCCCAGACCTGAGCCTTTGGTGTGGGGACCTCAGTGCCCCAGGGCCCAGGGTCCTCCCCGCTGGCCTCCCCAGCCCATCGGGGGTCTCCCAGGGGTCTGGGGGTTTCTTCCTGAGGCCCAGGGGACCGCACCAGCCGGCACAGCAGCAGCCATGGGGTGACCTCGGGTCCAGAGCTGGGAGGCACAGGGGCCTCTGAGCTGCTCTGCCCCTACGGCAGTGAGCCCCCATAGGCTCAGAACAGCACTGGCTGGGCTGTCCAGCTGCGGGCTGGCCTCTACCCCTGACTCCTGCACCGTTGGCATTTGGGCATTTCCTGAGCCAGGCCCTGGTGGGTCTGCCCCTCCGCAGCCTGGCCCCGACTGCCCCGAGCAGAGGGCACCTGACAGCCCTCAGAGGAGACCCCAAGGCGAGACTGGGGAGACACTGAGCTGCCTGCTCGGCCCCAGGCAGGGAGCTGGCCTGAGCCTCTCAGCCAGAGTCCCTTGGGAGCCGCCCAGCCAGGAGCTGAGTGCCAGCATGCGGGTGCCAGCCTGTGTGTTGTCCTGCGATCCTGCCACTGCGTGTGGCGGGCGAGACACTGTGGCCTGGGCGAGGGTGCTGGGTGTGTGCTCCTGTCACGAGCAGCTTCTCAGCCTTGTCTGGTTACCAGGAGTTCCCTTCTGGATATCTGCACTGGACCCCGGACCGCGACGTACGCGAACACCAAGCACGAACTCGATTGCCTTTTGAAATGCTGGTTTATTCGCACACCACACAAAGCAATACACGAGGTGGCTGGCACACAACTGCACGATCTTACTCTCGGGCGACGAGAGTTAGTTGTGAGCAATTACATGGAGTTTCCCCCGCGCTTATATACTTTACAAGTTGTTCATACCTAACTTATCTAACATAAGCATACTGCCTGACTACTTTATCATCCTATGACTACAACTTAGAAGGTTACATCATCCACACTCAAAAAGGTTACATCATCCACTTATCTAACATAGACACACTCTCTGGTCATCTTGTGACCAGCACTAAAAAAGTCACTGAGTTACTGCAAAGTCCAAACAAGTCCAAACAAGTTTCTCTGCTGATCCATGCTGACCCTTCATTCCTGATGTTTTACTCCTGTCAGCTCCCCACCTGGCTGTGAGCGTGAGTGGCTCTGCTGGCCCAGCCTCCTGGCTGCCCCAGTCCCTGGGTCAGGGCCTCTATTGATCTCTCTCTCTTTTTCTAGTGTGTGTGGGGAGGGGGCACCAGGGATTGAACCCAGGGGCTCCAAACCGTGAGCCACATCCCCAGCCCTTTTCTTGTATCTCATCTAGACACAGGGCCTCACAAGTTGCTGAGGCTGGCCTTGAACTGCTGATCCTCCTGCCTCAGCCTCCTGAGCCTCTGGGATCACAGGCGTGGCCACTGCTCCAGCTGTCTGTCATCTCTTGAATCTTTCCTCTTCACCTCCCAGCGCTCTCCCTGCCTCTCTGCATCTTCGGGTCCATCGCTATCTGCTGCTCCTGGTCTCTTCTCCCATTTCTCCCTCTCGCCTGTCTCCCTCCGTCCTCTCTGTCCCTTTTCCTGTCTCTCTCAGTCTCTCTGTCTCTGTGTTGCCCTCTGTCTCTCTCCACCTCTCCATCTCTGTGTCTCTGTGTGTCTCTCACTGTCTCTGTCTCTCTCAATGTTGCTGACTCCCTCATTGTCCACCTCCCTCCCTCTCAGTGTCTCTGTCTCTCAGTGTCTCCTTCTCCCCATCTTTCTGTGTCTCTGACTCTGTCTCTCTCAGTGTCTCCCTCCCCCACCGCAGTCTGTGTCTCAGTGTCTCTGTCTCTCTCAGTGTCTCTTTCCTGTGGTTCAGTGTCTCTGCCTCTGTGTCTCAGTGTCTCTGCCTCTGTGTCTCAGTGTCTCTGTGTCTCTCAGTGTCTCTGTCTCTGTGTCTCTCAGTGTCTCTGTCTCTCAGAGTCTCCCTCCCCAAATCCAGTCTGTGTCTCTCTGTCTCTCAGTGTCTCTGCCTCTCCCTGTCTCTCTCCCTCACCCCCCCAGTGTCTCTGGGTCTGTGTCTCTCATGAGCCTGGTCCCGTCTCTCTGTCTCTCAGTGTCTCTACCTCTCCCTGTCTCTCTCCCTCACCCCCCAGTGTCTCTGGGTCTTTGTCTCTCATGGGCCTGGTCCTGTCTCTCTGTCTCTCAGTGTCTCTGCCTCTCAGAGTCTCCCTCCCCAACTCCAGTCTGTGTCTCTCTGTCTCTCAGTGTCTATGCCTCTCCCTGTCTCTCTCCCTCAACCCCCAGTGTCTCTGGGTCTGTGTCTCTCATGAGCCTGGTCCTGTCTCTCTGTCTCTCAGTGTCTCTGCCTCTCCCTGTCTCTCTCCCTCACCCCCCAGTGTCTCTGGGCCTGTGTCTCTCATGAGCCTGGTCCTGTCTCTCTGTCTCTCAGTGTCTCTGCCTCTCAGAGTCTCCCTCCCCAACTCCAGTGTGTGTCTCTCTGTCTCTCAGTGTCTCTGCCTCTCCCTGTCTCTCTCCCTCACCCCCCAGTGTCTCTGGGTCTGTGTCTCTCATGAGCCTGGTCCTGTCTCTCTGTCTCTCAGTGTCTCTGCCTCTCAGAGTCTCCCTCCCCAACTCCAGTCTGTGTCTCTCTGTCTCCCAGTGTCTCTGCCTCTCCCTGTCTCTCTCCCTCACCCCCCAGTGTCTCTGGGTCTGTGTCTCTCATGAGCCTGGTCCTGTCTCTCTGTCTCTCAATGTCTCTGCCTCTCCCTGTCTCTCTCCCTCACCCCCCAGTGTCTCTGGGTCTGTGTCTCTCATGAGCCTGGTCCTGTCTCTCTGTCTCTCAGTGTCTCTGCCTCTCAGAATCTCCCTCCCCAACTCCAGTCTGTGTCTCTCTGTCTCTCAGTCTCTGCCTCTCCCTGTCTCTCTCCCTCACCCCCCAGTGTCTCTGGGTCTGTGTCTCTCATGGGCCTGGTCCTGTCTCTCTGTCTCTCAGTGTCTCTGCCTCTCCCTGTCTCTCTCCCTCACCCCCCAGTGTCTCTGGGTCTGTGTCTCTCATGAGCCTGGTCCTGTCTCTCTGTCTCTCAGTGTCTCTGCCTCTCCCTGTCTCTCTCCCTCACCCCCAGTGTCTCTGGGTCTGTGTCTCTCATGAGCCTGGTCCTGTCTCTCTGTCTCTCAGTGTCTCTGCCTCTCCCTGTCTCTCTCCCTCACCCCCCAGTGTCTCTGGTCCTGTGTCTCTCATGAGCCTGGTCCTGTCTCTCTGTCTCTCAGTGTCTCTGCCTCTCCCTGTCTCTCTCCCTCACCCCCCAGTGTCTCTGGGCCTGTGTCTCTCATGAGCCTGGTCCTGTCTGTCTCTCAGTGTCTCTGCCTCTCCCTGTCTCTCTCCCTCACCCCCCAGTGTCTCTGGGCCTGTGTCTCTCATGAGCCTGGTCCTGTCTCTCTGTCTCTCAGTGTCTCTGCCTCTCCCTGTCTCCCTCACCCCCAGTGTCTCTGGGCCTGTGTCTCTCATGAGCCTGGTCCTATCTCTCTGTCTCTCAGTGTCTCTGCCTCTCCCTCTCACCCCCCAGTGTCTCTGGGTCTGTGTCTCTCATGGGCCTGGTCCTGTCTCTCTGTCTCTCAGTGTCTCTGCCTCTCCCTGTCTCTCTCCCTCACCCCCAGTGTCTCTGGGTTGTGTCTCTCATTGCCCTGGTCCTGTCTCTCTGTCTCTCAGTGTCTCTGCCTCTCCCTGTCTCTCTCATTCCCCAGTGTCTCTGGGTCTGTGTCTCTCATGGGCCTGGTCCTGTCTCTCTGTCTCTCAGTGTCTATGCCTCTCCCTGTCTCTCTCCCTCACCCCCCAGTGTCTCTGGGTCTGTGTCTCTCATGGGCCTGGTCCTGTCTCTCTGTCTCTCAGTGTCTATGCCTCTCCCTGTCTCTCTCCCTCACCCCCAGTGTCTCTGGGTCTGTGTCTCTCATGGGCCTGGGCCTCTCTCCTTTTCCTGGTTGTGGGACTGTGTCCTGCAGGAGCCCTGGGCTGTGCCCACAGTCTGGCTCTGCCTGGGGTCAGGGGGCTGTTGAGGAAGCGCATGCAGGGTCGGGCACTGGCGGAGGCTCCTGGGCCTGTGTGTGGTGGTCAGGGCCCTGGCCGAGCCTGCCCACAGGTGAATCCTGCCCCACGGAGAGCCTGGCCCCACCCTGGCAGGTGCCTGAATCCCCTGTGGATCCTGGCAGTCCCGGCCTGCCCCAGCCTGGCCCTGGCTGAGCCTGGCTGACCTTAGCCGACCCTGGGCACATCCTTGTCTGACTCTGGTGACCCTGGGCAGCGCAGGGTTGTGCTGGTTGACATTTTCTAACCCTCCTGACCTTGGGCTCACTGAGGCCTGATTGTGGAGGACCCTGGCTGACCCTAGTTGACCCTGGCTGAGCTTGGCTGACTTGCTGACCCTGGGCTGACGGGACTGAACCTCTCAGGCTTGAGGTGTGTGGGTGTGAGGGTGAGTGTGGGTGGGTGTGGGGCTGTGAGGCCCGTCCAGCAGGCCCTGGCCTGTGTTTGGGTCCTCTGCTCCCTCTGTGTCTCCCTCACCTTCTGTCCCCCCTTGGTGCTCCTGTCACCCGTCTCTGTGCCTGATTCTCCTTTGCGGGCCTCCCCACTTATTGCAGGTGACCTTGAAGTACAGTGGCCAGAGCAACATCTCTGCCCTTCTCCAGACCACCAGGTCAGCAGTCCAAGCTCCAGCCCTGACCCTGAGGGCCTCCTCATCCCACGGCAGCCTGACTCCTGTCCCTCTGTGTCCCAGAGTCTACAGCTCTCCCGGGCACAGACACAGGCCCAGCAAGGTCACCTGCACAGGCCAGGCCTCACACACACACACACACACACACACAGATACAGAGACACACATGGACACACACACTCACATGAACATATAGAGACACAGACACACAAGCACACATATATCATAGAGACGCATATGCAGAAACACATGGACACACACAGAGACACACTCACACCTGGACACACTGACACACACTTGCACACAGAGCTACGTGCAGGAACACTCTACTCACACATAGATGCAGACATATGCATATATTATACACACGGGCACACGTTTAGACACACACAACAGGCATGGAGACCCATGCACACACACAGACACACTGACACACAGGTGCACACTAGCACAGATACACTCGCACAGGCGGGTCCCGCTGCCCTGGGCTGTGCCTGCCCTAGCCCTTCACTCTGTGCTGGGCCACACCTGCGTGACCTCAGCCCTGTCGCTGCCCAGCCACTGTAGTGAGTGGGAACCAGGAGGCTGGACAGGGGCCTTGTCCAGTGGGGAGGCCAGCCAGGCCTGGAAACCGCAGAGGAAGCCTGTGCACACCTACACATGCGGGTGCACACGACCACTCTCCTGCGGACTCGCTGCCCACACACGCCTGCCCCACACACAAGGCCCTGCTGGGCTGGGCCGCAGCACGCGGGGTCAGAGGAGGCTCAGGAGCTCGGCTGCACTGCCCGTGTGTTCAGGTGGAGGGGCGAGGCCAAGGGCAAGGGCAGTGAGGGCAGCTTGTCAGCACCACGGGACACCCGGCGGCAGTGCGGGCCAAGTGAGTGGGCTTGAACGCGTGTTTGTGTGCACGGTCGTATGTGTGTGTGGACACTGGGGCCCTGGGTAGGCCTTACCCGGGGCTCGGAGCCCAGGCTGGCGTTGGAAGGCCGTGTGTGACTGCAGCCTTGGCTCCACAGGCTGCCCATGGGGGACAAAGTCTGGGCCCAGGCAGGACCTGCTGCCCCCCAACCACCCCACCAGCTTAGACTGGAAAACAGGACCCCGAGGGCCAGGCTACCGCTCCCACCCACCCCCGCCCCACACAGCACAAACACCACTTGCAAATGTTTCTAAAAACACAAAAACAGGAACCGCAGCGCAGGTGGGACCAGGGTGGAAAGCCCCGTCACCCCTGAGACTGAAACGCAGGGGCCAGACCACAGGGGATTTGCATGGGGGAGGGGAGACTGGCCCCAGGCCCCAGGGCTGGGGGTCCTGACCACCCTTGGAGGGGGCCAGGCCTGTGCTGTGGGGGACCCAGATGACCAGGCCCCAAGGACACTCCACAGAGGCCTGTCTGGGGAGACAGAGAGTGGGCCTTGTCTGAAGGGCCAGGAGGAAGCCAGGCGGGCAGGCACCCTGGGAAAGGGTCCCTGTGGGTCACTGGAACCGGGCTCCAGGTCTACAGCTGGGCCCCCACCCACTCAGCTCCTGCCCAGAGCTCCCCAAGGCCCATTCAGTCACCAAAACTGTGTCCCCACCATGCCATGCCCAGACCTAGCCAGCCCAGACCCCTCAGGATGCAGCCCCAAGTGGAGGTGCCCAACCTCCAGCCCCAGGACCCTCTGGGCCTCCCCACACAGCCTCCCCTGGTGCAGACCTGCCTAACCAGGCCCCGTGTCCCCAGGAGGTCACAGAGGCCCCCTTAAGACCCTTCCCCACACACAGCTGCATCTGGCCAAGCCCCAACACAAGACATGGTGACAAGGAGGGGGGCACCTTTGTCCCTAACTGGGACACACCCTGGGGCTGTCCTGGCCAGGCAACCTGAATCCCAGCCTGTGTCCTGGGAGGAAGGGTCTGAGCCTGCCATTCAGACACACAGACACAGAGACACAGAAACAGACACGGAGACACAGAGACACACAGACACAGAGACACAGAGACAGACACGGAGACACACAGACAGAGAGACACAGAGACACACAGACACAGAGACATGGAGACACACAGACACAGAGACATGGAGACACAGAGACACAGAGACACACAGACACAGAGACACACAGACATGGAGACACAGAGACAGACAGACACAGAGACATGGAGACACACAGACATGGAGACACAGAGATAGACACGGAGACACAGAGACACACAGACAGACAGACAGACACGGAGACACAGAGACACACAGACACAGAGACAGACACAGAGACACAGAGACACACAGACGCAGAGACACAGAGACACACAGACAGACATGGAGACACACAGACAGAGAGACACAGAGACACACAGACACAGAGACATGGAGACACACAGACACAGAGACACACAGACATGGAGACACAGAGACAGACAGACACAGAGACATGGAGACACACAGACACGGAGACACAGAGACACACAGACACAGAGACATGGAGACACACAGACACAGAGACACACAGACATGGAGACACAGAGACAGACAGACACAGAGACATGGAGACACACAGACACGGAGACACAGAGACACACAGACACAGAGACAGACAGACAGAGACACACAGACACAAAGACAGACACAGAGACACAGAGACACAGACGCAGAGACACAGAGACACAGAGACACACAGACAGACATGGAGACACATAGAGACACAGACACTGACACACAGAGACACTGAGACACAGAGACAGACACAGAGACACACAGACACACAGAGACACACAGACACAGAGACACACAGACGCACAGAGACACACAGACACAGAGACAGACACAGAGACACACAGACGCAGAGACTTAGAGACACAGAGACAGACGCGGAGACACAGAGACAGACGCAGAGACTCAGAGGCACACAGACACTCATAACCATGATACACCCAGAGACACAGACACAAACACACACGGAGACACAGAAACAGAGAGAGAGAAAGACAGGCAGACACCCTCACAGAAACACACGTGGACACACAGACGTACACACACACCCACTCACAGAGACACACAGGTACAGACCCACACAGAAATGTAAAACACCTACTGGACACACACTCGGAGGCACAGCGCACAGACACACAGCACAGGGGCAGACACAAGGCCACACGGGCACACCTTGGTGTTGATGCACAGATGTGCCCACTGCAGCCAGGGGGCACACACCCACTCACACTTGACAGCTGACCCCTGTGGCCAGGGGCCCAGCATCTGCCACCCCGGCCTGTCCCCTCTTGTCACTGGCCCCTGAGCCCTGCAGGCTCCAGGCCTGTGACAGCCCACTCGCCCGCCACCTGAGCACACCTGACCCAGCCTCACACACCCGTGGGCTGAGGCCCTGCACGGGCCTCCTCCACAGCCCCAGCCTGGCCTCACTGCCACGTGGTGCTGGGAGGGCCTGGAAGGGCAGCGGGTGCGGGCTGACCATGGCTGTCCTCGCCGTCTGCTCTGCCTGCCCCGCAGGCCCGTGCTGGCCACCAACAGGAAAGCTGGTCGCAGCCAGGCCAGGCCCTGCCTGAGCCCCCACCCGGGGGCCTGTGCCAAGGCAAGCCCAGCCCTGACCCCAGCCCAGTCCCAGGACAGCAGGGGTGGTGGACAGACTGCCCCTCACTGCCCTCCCGGGGCCCAGGGCTGGGCGACCCTCTCAGGAGGAGGAAGGGGCCAGAGCGGGCTGCGGGCAGGGCCGAGGCTGTGACCGTCCTGCACACTGTTCTCACGGGGCTTCCCCTTGACGCCTGCGCTGGCTGCGGGGGAGACTGCCGCATGGCGCCCCTTCCATGAGTTTGGGCGAAGGGAAGGAAGGGCCAGGGCTGGGGGCTGAGGATGGGGCGCCGGCCACCCTGGCCGCTCCCTCCCGGAGACCAGGCTCCTCACGCGGCTGCCTGGACAACAACCCGGGGCCTCCTCCAGGACGTCGCAGTGTGTGTCGCCCCCAGGGATGAAAGCCTGGACTTCCAGGGCTGGGGTGCAGCTCGGGCACAGCACTCGCCAGTTGGTGCCAGTCCTGGGCCCCAGGCCCAGCGCCGTCCAGAACCCATACAGCACGGGAGCTGCGAGCCCCTGCCGGCCTGTCTCTGGGAGGAACTTCCCCTGGGAGAGGGGACAGTGTGGGGCCTGGAGCAGCAGTGACCTGGAGGCAGGGTGCAGAGGGCTGTGTGTCCACGGTCCCCGAGCAGCCTCCAGCCCTGCAGCTGCCCCCGGGGTTGGTCACTTGCAAGATGGAGGCTGCTTCCAGGGGCAGCGGGCAGGTGGGAGGACAGGGGAGGGGGCAGGAAGGTGACGGGGACATGTGGGGATGGGGCCTGTGGTCAGGCCACAGTGTGGGCCGCAGGTTGGGGGGAGGCTCCCCCAGCTCCCATCCCCTGCTGTGCCTGGGTGCCCTGGCTGGCCCGGGCAGCTGGGACCCACCCATCTGTGCTTCCCTGGGGCCTGGCAGCCCGCAGACGTGCCTCTGCTCTAGCAGCCACGGGCAGCCACGGGCAGCCACACGCTGTCACAGCCCGGGCTAGCCAGCAAGACTCCAGGTGGTCAGGACCTTGGGCTCCTAAGAAGAGACTGTGGTCAGGCAGGGGCTCCTTCCACCCAGCCTGGCCCCCAGTCCCATCCACAGGGCCAGAAACCAAAGAAAGCCTGGGGTCCCCGGGGCTGCCTGCCTGTGGGGACAATGTCTTCCTTGCAGACTGCTGCCCACGAGAAGGGTGTGAGCCGGAGCTTACCCGTCCAGCCCTGCCAAGGGGGACAGGCCCTCCTGGCCTCCGCCCGTGGTGTCTCCTTTCATTTCTGCTGTGTAGGACCCCTTCCCCATGCCAGCACTGGGCATGCTGTGCCCAGAGAAGAGAATGGCCGCTGCAGGGGCAGGATGCAGAGCCTGAACGTGGACACACACGAGCTGTCCCTCCTCACAGCCCATCAACCAGAGCCAGCATGAGACACAGCACACACTGGACCCCTGGAAGTCACAGCCCACTGGTCCTGGAGATACGTGGACAGGGGAATGCTGGCTAGAACTCTGGGGGTGGGGGCTTCAGAGTGAACCACGGGTGTGGATGTGTACGCCAGGGTACAGTGACACGCAGCCACCTGTCAGGCCGGGGGTCCCCACACCTGTCTCCAAGCTCAGCAGTGTGTAGCTGGGGAACACTACAGAACAGGCCTAGCCACGTCCGCAGACCTCAGTACCCTGGCACATGCCTTCCTGTCACATGAGGAGCCGGCCCTCCTGACCACCAGACCTCCGGCCCTGGCCACCCAGAGTCCTTGGTCCATCTCCCCTCCTGGGGCAGGCAACTCCTCCCCTGCACCCCTGAAACCCCAGAGGTACTCAGGCTAAGCAATGGTTGAGGGGACTCCCCGCCCTGTCTTCATGCTCCCCTCAGTGTCCAGGGCCAGCCACCCAGAGGTGAGCACGTGTTGACCTCAGCCGGGCACTCAGCACACCAGCCCAACTCGATGGGGGATGGCTGGGGGACAAGAGATAAGCTGCCCTGGTATGTCCTGCCCTCTGTGGTCGGGCCTGCCTCCACCTGGGAACACGGAGGACAGACTGGCTTCCGTGGGACCTGCTCCGCACAGGGACCGCTCCTCCCTGCAGCCCCGCCCCCAACACCCCCCCCCCTGCCCCAGCACCAGCGAGGCTCTGCTGCCCCCGTAAGGCCAATCGCAGCATCGCACCACTGCCACAGAAGGTTGTGCGGCGGACCCAGGCGGGTGCCCTATCTTCCTGCCAGGCACTGCCCCGTCCTGTTAGGGCGGGTAGGGACGGGTGCCCTGTCCTCCGTGGTCATATTGGGGAGTTATTCTTGGGAAGGAGACCCAAAGTTCGTGTACACCCTCGTGGTAGCCCACGCATGTCTGTGTTCACCGTTAGGAAGCAGCTGATGCCATGTTGAACCAGGTTCCTGGGCAGACAGAACTCCCCATCCCATGTAGCACAGCTCGGGGGCAGCACCCAGGGCCCACCTCTGCAGCAGCTCTCACCTGCACTCCGTACCTCCAGCACCTTCTTGTGGCGTGTAGGGCTCTTTGCAGCCTTATGGGGAATGCTGCCAATCCGGGCTTGGCACAGACGGCACATGGTCAGGCTCAGCCTTTGGGCTAGTTAGTGCCCTGTGGAGTCGAATCGCACCTGCACCACCAGTGGGGTCTGGGGCCCCTGGTGCACCTGAACAGTGTCCAGCGACCAGGTGTTGGACTCTGTCGTCCCCTTGTGGCCAAGATGTGTTACAACATCTCCACCCACTAGGTGGGCTCTTTTAACAGGCATGATAAGTGTGCCTGCGAGTGTGCACAGGGGCATGTGTCCCACACGTGTCCCTAGTCCTGCAGGCTGGGTTCCTCGTACAACCGTCCATATGTCTATGTGCACTGGGTGGGCTGTGTTCAGATGTTAGAGGTGGCAATAGGGTGAGGGGAATTTGAAGATTTTGTGACAAGTTTACAATCTTACTATTGACAAGACCCTCTGCTTGGCCCAATCACCAGGTTCCTGAGTCCTCTCCAGCCCCACCTGGGCACATGCTGGTGAAACCTGGTGTCAGCGAGGTCCCTGCTCAGTCATTGCAACAAGAACCACACTTTCCACTTCCAGTCCCCACATCCCACCAGGCTCCTCATCCTCCACCACCCAGGTGGGGGCTGGTCCCCTGACCTGTCTTTATCATGAATCTCCTGGCCACTGACACCTCCTCTTGGTAACTCCCCCCTCTGACCACACCTGCACCCTGGCCATGCAACCCACCTGCCCCTGTGTTCCAGGGCCCCATGTGCCCCACTGCAAACCCACTGTCCTGGCCCCTGCATCTTCCTGAACGGCCCTGCATGTGCCCTGCAGAGTTAACCAGCATCACTGGCTGGTTTCCTCACGCACACTATACCTCTGCACTGATCCCAAGGTGGACACAGATGGCTGTCCCCGCCTGTCATGTGAGCTGGGGTTTCCACCTTCAGCAGCACACGACAGCAAGAAGGAGCCCATCAGTGAAGGACTAAAGGCGGCCAGGAAGGAGGACTGGCCTGTGACAACTTCCCCCACCCATGGACAGCTGTGGGACTGTGCCTGGACCTGGTCATCCAGAGGAAGGGGAGGCCTGAGCTCCACTTGAGATGTCAGACTCCTGGCTCAAGAAACCAAACGGGGAGAGAGGCCTTCCCAGGCCCAGGATGGCAGCCATCCAGGACCTGCAGCGTGGGATTGAGTCTGGACCACATGGGGCCCGTGGGCGGGCCGCAGCAGCGCCTGGGCTGGGCTCTGCGCAGGGTCCCCTGGTCCCCACTGCTCCCTCGAAGTCCCGCCCCGGCAGCCTAGAGCCCGCACCAGCGAGGCTCTGCTGCCCCCGTGCGGCCAACGCGGAGTCCCACAGCTGCCGCAGGAAGCTCTTGGGGCCGCCGCTGCGGTTCCGGGTCTCGTTGGGGGGCGGTTCCGCGTCTCACTGGGGCAGGTGCCCATCTCGTGGGGGGGCAGTTCCCAGTCTCATTGAGGAAGGTGCCCGTCTTGTTACGGTGAGTGGGTGCAAGCGTCTGTCTCCGTGGTCATATTAGCAATTTGGGAAGGTCACTCCAGCTCGTGGGCCCCCTTGTAGTGTCCCACAGGTTCCATGCACATCCGTGTCCACAGTTATGTGAGTGCCCGAACCAAGCTCCTGGCAGGCAGGACTCCCCGACCCATGTGGACACTCGGCCACACCAGGAGAAAAGAGGGTCTGTGACAAAGGTGAGCCAGCACCTGCAGGTGGGAACACAATTCGGAGGCTCTTGGGGCCGCCGCTGCACCCCTTGCCTCCAGCACCTTCTTGTGGGGAGTTGGGTTCCTCACAGCCTGATGAGGACCCTTGGCCAACGGGAGTCCCCAGCGTGGAGAGGGCGAGATCATACTCAGCCTTCGGGCCGGCAGGACCCCTATGACCATGCGCAGGGCTCGGGCGCCACCTCGTGGTAGTGACGCGTCACTTCATGCTCCCCTAGTCAGGGGAGTCCAGCAAAAGAGCAGATAGAGGATGCTCGCTCAGCCTCAAAAAAGAAGGCACACAACCAACACCTGCAAGCCACACACCCACCGACACCTGCTTTGAGACCAGGACAAGAGGGGACATTCCATGCCGGCGACCCGCGAACTTTGCTCCTGCACCCTGGGTGCACACCCTTCCTAAGGGTGTGTCTGGAAACCAGGATGCTGGCACCTGGGTGCCAGGACTTTGGAAGGGTGGGCTCTGCTGAAGCCTGTGAGGTCCTGGGAGCCAAGGAAAGGCCACTTAGATAACCCGGTGAGAGTTCCCGGGACTCCTCAGGACAGATCCAGCCAGAGCTGGAATGATCTGAGCAGCAAAAGAAGTGGTGTTGGATGACACTGCCAACGTGACCAAATCCACAGTCTATGCGGATGCGAGAGTTGCATACCTGACCAAATGGACGAGGGAGAAGAGGCAGACCTCCCCGTAGAATTCCGAATAATCCATGTAGATAGTCTGCCCTCGAGGCCTGGAGATGCAACTCCCTAGTCCCTACCCGTGGGCCACGTGGGCCACGCTGGCAATGCCCCTCCAAAGACAGCAGTGTAGCCACCTCGGGTAACTACACCTGCATGAGGCCTCAGACACGTGGTTGCACCCAACACCAACAGTGCTGAGTCCTGTTGACCCGTGCCGCGGCTGTGTTCCTGTGCAGAACCCCAGCGCGGCCTGAGGAAAACACCGGGTGAAGGCCAACTGAGACAGTGTGAAAAATACAGGGTCACCTGCACACCCAGTGTACACCAGCACTGTTCACAAGAGCCAAACTAGGGACCCAGCCCAGTGCCATCCACAGATGAATGGATAAGGAAGATGTGGTGTATAAAAACCCTGGAGTTTTATTCAGCCATAAAGAAAAATGAAATTATGTCATTTGCAGGAAAATGGATGGAACTAGAGACCATCATGTTAAGCAAAATAAGTCAAACTCAGAAGGTCAAGGGTCATATGTTTTCTGTCCTATGCAGAAGCTAGAGAGGGAAAAACAAAGATGGGGGCGGTTCTCATGAAATCAAAGGAAGATCAGTAGAGAAGGGGTACCCAAGGGGTAGAAGGCAGGGAGGGAGGGGGAGTGCTGGGGAATGATACTGGCCGAACTGTATTGTTATACTGTGTGCATGTGCAAATTGTAACAACAAATTCCATGGATATGTACAACTACAGTGCACCAATAAAAATGGGGGGAAGATTAAAATTTGAAAAATTCTGAAATTTTAAAAAGAAAAAGAAAAGAAACACCTAGCCAGGTCACCTCAAAACTTGTCTCATCATCAAGATAAGGAAAGTCCGAGAAAATATTACATGGGGGAACCTATGCACAAGTTCCCAGACACCCCACCACTATCAGAGGGAGGGACTGGGCCCTAGACACGAACAACGGCCCAGCCTGGGGAAGGCCGGAGCATGCGCGGCCTTGGAGCAGGTCCAGGGCCGGGTCGCACCGCCAGATCCACCGATTGGGCCTCAGCCCCGGTGCACCTGCTCTGAGCGCAGCGCCCAAACACGGAGCTCTGGTGCCCCCTTGTGGTCATTCTGCGTCACTGCATGCCCTGCCAGCCCCAGGTCCTGCGCTCAGCCCGCCCCGTCAGTTCTCCCTGGCAGGTGAGAACTCACTAGGAACTCTTCCCAGCCCCTCGACTTCGCTCCCGGTGAAGTCCCAGCACCGTGGGACTCGGTGGGGAGACCTACCTGACCCAAGGCTCACCTGCACAGGGTCCCTCTGTGCAGACCTGTGCTCTCCCCTGCAGGGCAAAGCTGCTTTTAGGAAGTTTCTGGAAACACCCTGAGGGTGGGGATGTAAGTGAGTCCTAGAGGAAACCAGGGCAGTGAGGCAGGAGCTGAGGCTGCCCCTCAGCAGCACCTGACCGCTCACTGTCTATATGGGGACTTCACGCCCACCAGCCTCCAGGTTGATGGTCAGCTCTGAGCAGCACTAAGCCGGCTCTCTAGGGAAGGCCTCTGGCGGAGCCAGCGTCCACCAGGCCGGAGAGAGTCATCTTCAATTCTCCATGGCAGCCAAGCCTTCCCCATGCTCCTATTCCAGCCTTCTCCTGCACACGATGGATCAGCGTCCTCTCCACTGAAGTCCCACGAGGGAGACATGACCCAGGCCCCAGTGTCTGGGACACATTCACCAAGTTATGTTTCTGTCACTGCAGGTTTTCTCTCAGAGCCGTTCTGACTCTGGGAATGGGTGGATTCTAATTCCACTTGATAAGGCTTTGCAACGTGAGCTCTCAAGAGACTGCTCCCCCCGCCACACCTTGGCCAGCGCGGCGGCTGCCCCTCGGCTTTGCCCTGCTGCACCCCACAGGACTGCAGTCTTACTAAGACACACTCTGGTGGGTGCAGGGGGTGCGGATGTCTGTAATTCCAGCCAACCAGAGGCTCGGGCTGGAGCATGGAGTTCAAAGCCAGCCAGGGGACTTAGTGAGACCCTGTCTCAAAGCAGAAGAGAGACATGCTCTGGCTGAGGCCGGCTTCTTTGAGACTCCAGTCAAATGTGAAGGGTTGGACTGTGCTCACCAAGGTTCTCTCCCAAAACCCAGCCACGGAAGGGTCTGGCTGTGCAGGGAGGCGCTTCTCGGGCCACCCGTGCAGTGGACCCCAGGGCACCTCCCCCATCTTCACAGGCCCAGCTACAGATGAGGACACCGAGGCACAGGACGAGTGAGCCACAAGCCAGGACCACCTGAGCCAGGAGCCAAACAGGGCCGAAGTCCCGTCACCAAGGCCCCACCTGACGAGGGCCAGAGGTGTGGAAATGGAGACCCCGAAGCCATCGGGAGCCCACGTGTGGAGACACAGCACAGGGCCAGGAGCTGAGAACTCAAAGCTAGACAGCAGTGAGGACACGCAGGGTCCCCCATGCACATGAGGCCTCCCCAAGGGCTCAGGACACAGGGCCAGCAGAACCAGCAAGCTGCCACACCCGGCAGCAATTGCCACCTCCCGCACAAGTGACCAACTTCGTAAGAAACAGCCGAAGCTTCCAGAAATGTCTTTGACCTTGGGAAGGGACTCCACTCCAGCCGCTGTGATCCGGCAGAACAGAGAGTGAGCAGCTGGATCTCTGCCTCACAGGGAGGCCAGGGTCCGGAAACGGCCTTAAGGCGCCCCAGGGCAGCAGCGGGCAGCTCGCTCCTCAGTGTGCCGCTCTGCTCCTGCCCCAGCGTGGCTTCTCAGACTGGGTGCCACTGCACACCCCAGCAGGGACAGCCCCAGGTTTGGGAGGGGGTCTAGGGGTCTCTATTCCAGCAGCCACGCCTTGAGCGGAAGTCTGGGGCGCCCTCCTTAGGAAGGATGACTGTCGGCTCCAGGCAGCGAAGTCTCGGTCCTCCTCTGAGTAGGCCTTAAGAGGGCATGGAGACCAAGTGAGAACAGTGGCCCGGTGGCTGAGGTGCCCCATGGTGCTGGAAGCCCAGCCCTGGGCAGCAGTGTTGGGAGGTGGCCAGGGAGGTCCTCGGGGATCTGTATCCTGAAGAGTGTGGTCTTGAGGGCACTCTCTGCCAGTGAGGACTTGGCCTCAGCCTCAGTTGCTCTCCTGCCTCCAACAGGTGGGGCCATAGTAAGGAGGCCCTCTCAGAGGCCGGACCTCCATGATGGTGGTGCCTGCTTCCAGAGCCCAGAGGATGAACACCTCTTCCTTTAAGTTCCTCATCTGTGTGTTGTTACAGCAGCACAACATGGACTAAGACACAGCCACTAATGAATTTAACTACACAGGTGACAATGAAATTCAACTCCATGTCACATGTTTAAACTGAACCGAAAATCAAAACAATACTAGATTGGGCGACAAGAAAACAACAGGTTAAGTGCCGGAAAAAGAGGGTCAAAATGCTGAATGATTGTAAGCCCAGCTGCAAAAACCTGCAGTTAAGTGCACAAGTAACAGTTAAATGGTGGCCAGTCACAGTGGCACACTCCTGTAATCCCAGGGAGCCTGGAGGCTGAGAGAAAAGAGGATCACAAGTTCAAGGCCCACCTCAGTAACTTAGCAAGGCCCTAAGAAACTTAGCAAGACCCTGTCTCAAAATAAAAAATAAAAAAGGGCTGGGGATGTGGCTGAGTGGAAAAGCAACCCTGGGCTCAATTCCCAGTACCAAAAATAAATAAATAAATGACCAGTGGTCTGCCCTACAGTGTAGGTTGTAGCCTGTGAAAAGAAGTTGATCTACAGTGTGGATGAACCTGAGGACACCGGCAAAGTGAAATCAGTCAGACGCAGAAAGATCACCACCACGGGGCTCCCCACAGGAGGCAGGCAGATCCCAAACTCACAGAGGCAGGAAGGCGCCCGCACTCCCCTGGCTGGAGAGGGGTGTGCAGCTGGTACTCCAGCGCTGTGCAGCTTTGCGAGCCGGAAAGCATCCCTGAGGTGGATGGTGGGGCAGTTGCGCAGTGCTGTGAATGCCCTGATGCCTCCGACCGGTACACCGAAAATGGTTAGAATGGCCAAGTTTATATTGCATTTATTTTATCACAGTAAAATAATGGATGAAATTTGCCCTCCTGAAAAAAGTTTAATGGTGAGTTACAAAAGAATTTTTTTAAACTATACTTTCCAAACTAAAGACATAACGGGAAAGGCTGCGGAACACGGAAAGAGGGGAGGGAAAGAAACAGAGAGGCCACCCAGGTGCAAGAGGCAAGGTGCAGAGCAGCCTTGAGCCATGCCCGGGTGTGAAGAACCAGCTGGCCTCGCCAACAGAGATGTCACACTGGGTGGACGCAGCACAGTCCACACCCAAACCAGCCACACAGAGCACTGGGCACCGGCTGCCCTGGCTGCACTGTCCCGGCTGAGCCAGGCACTCATGTCCCCAGTTCTACAGGCTGCACCCAGATCAGGGTGCCAGCAGGTGGGGCGCTGGTGAGGGCTCTGTCCCTGAAGGGCAGGTGGCCACCTTCGCTCTGTGTCCTCTCCACATGGGGTGAAGAGAAAGACCTCAGGTGTCTTCCTTGTTACTGTTTAGATCTAGTGTCCCCCGAAAGCCCACGGGTGAGACAATGCAAGAAGGTTTGGAGGAGAAGTGATGGGTTATGGCCTTAACCTACCCAGAGTTAATCCCTGCTGGGACTCACTGAGTGGTGGCTGGAGGCAGTGGGTGTGGCCGGAGGGAGCGTGGCTATGGGTGGGGTAGGTATTGGTATCTGGCAAGTGGAGCCCTCTCTCGGCTTCCTCTCTGTGAGCTGCTTCCCTCTGCCACACTCTGCCACCATGATGCTCAGCCCCACCTTGAGCCCCGCGGGATGGAGCAGCCTTCTATGAACTGAGGCCCCTGAAACCTTGAGCCCCCAAATCAGCTTTTCCTCCTGTACAGTTGTTCTGGTTGGGTCCTTTAGTCACAGCAGTGAAAAAGCTGACTAAAACACTCCTCTTCTTGGAAGGACCCCCGTGTAACCAGGGGACCCCACACTCGTGACCTCCTCCGAACCCAGCCACCTTCAAACACTGTCACAGGGGGGCCAGGGTGTGTTCTAAGCACAAGAATACACGAGCATGACCGTGCACAGGGGCACTGTTCTCGCCAGCAAAACCCTGGAGAGGACCCAAACCTACATCGATGGGAACAGGATTGAACAGACCAGAATATTTGCATAATGGATTTTTTTGTTTGGGGCAGTTCTGGGGATTGAATCCAGAAGCATTTTAACACTGAGCTACATCCCCAGTTCTTTTTATTTTTTATCTTGTGACAGGGTCTTGCTGAGTTGCCCAGGCTGGCTTCAAACTTGCAAACCTCCTGCCTCCCAAGTTCCTAGGATCACAGGCGGGCACGACTGCACCCAGCCCTATTATTAAAAGCAACAAATTAAAGAACCAAATATTGAAAAACAGTCCACCCTGCATGGTCCCAATGCCTCTGGTTCTGTGCACCTGAGATCTATTTAAAGAATAGAAAGGGGCCACGGGACAGTAATCCACAGACAGCCTTCCTCCAAATCCGTGGGGAAAGCACTGAGTAAGAGAACGAGTTTGCACCAAGAACCTTGGAAAAGGAATGTCCTGGGAAGACGGGAGAAGTTGCTCCACCCCTCGAACAGCAGGGAGGTGCCAGTCTAACCGGTCCCTGGACTCCACCCCTCGGGCAGCAGGAGCCTGCAGCCTGTGACCACCAAGTGTGGCCAGGGAGGTGGAGCACGTTGGCTGCTGCACATGCACATCAGCGTGATTCTTTGGAAGAACATGGTAAGAAGCCTCGGAAACCTTCCAGAAGCTGGCACTGGTGCCAGGATGGCTCCCTTCTCCATTCCACCTGGGCACAGAAGCACCCAAAGAGCTGCCCTGGCACCGGACATGCGGAGCCTAAGAGCTGACTGCAGTGGCTGGGCTTGTCTCCCCAGATGTGGGGAGCCTCCCTGAGAGACCCCACGGGCCCCTTGCACCTCCCCAGTCCCCACCTGACTATGACCTGATGGCCCAGTGCCAGTTCTGACAGCAAGACTCACACCGAGGAGCAGCCAGGAAGGTGGGACTGGCCCTGGATAGATGGATGGGCGCTGACCACCTGCCAACCTGCCCCGAGAGAGAAATGAGCGGCCAGCAGAAGCAGCTCCGGGGTGGCAGTCCACTCCTGCTGCCACCACAGGACGCCACAGACAGGGTGACCTGGAAACAACAGAAACTTATTTCTCACAGTCTGGAGGCTGGAACTCCAAAGTCAAGGCACTGGCCGGTCGTGTCTGGTGAGGGCACCTGCTGCTGTGTCTTCAGAGGGCAGATGCAGTGTTGTCACATGGTGGAAGAGACAAGCCCTGTGTAAGGGTGCCGGTGCCATCTGTGAGGGCAGAGCCCTGGTGCCCCACGCCTCCCGAGGTCACACTCCTCCCAACTGCACCAGGACCAAGCCACCATGAACTCCTGGGGACACAGAGGCTCAGACCAAGCAGCCACCTGGGGTTTCCTGACCCACGGGGGAAGCTGGCAAGTCCTCAGTCAGCAGAGGGCGAACACACCCTCCTCTGCACACCTGACCATGCTGGCCCAGCTCCAGCCAGGCCAGAGTCCATCCAAACCAGCACCAGCCGGAGCTCATGCAAATCAGCATCCAGTCCCTGGAGGGGTGGCTACTGGGACCCTGGCAATGCTGCTGCACCCCAGGACTCCATGACCCACCCCCTGGGCGGCCACTCCACCCCCCGAAGCCTGTCCTCATCCCACCCCCGCTCTCAGCCCCTGCTGCGGCCCTCCTGCAAGGCAGACCCTGTGCCCACTGGACTGCATTCTGATGCCCCCTGCAGCCAGGACCCTGGGCAGCAGCCTCCCTGCCCTCCTCTGATGGGCGCTTCCCATCCCTGGTCTCTCTCTCGTGACCTGGCAGCCACCTTGCTCTTCGCTAAGCCACTGTGTTTGGGCACATGGAGTCAGGTGATTTTGCAGCCTTCCTCCCACCTCAGCCTGGGCTCAGCAGCAAAGAGGGCCCCCAGGAGCAGAGGGACTGGTCGGCGATCCACACCCACAAGGACCGCCATGACAGTCTTCTCCTGGGTCCTGGTCTGCAGAGGTCCTCGTTTGGCTGCTCTAGGGAATCCGATGAGTGGGCCACTTTGTTAGATGGGGTTCTACCCGGGTGAGGCTGCTTTCCTGTGGGTGTGGGTGTGAGTGTGCTCTGAGTGGAAGACCAAGGGTCGGAGGTCCAGGCCTTTCCATTCTGTGAGAGACCGGGGTCTGGCCTGCCTGCCCCAGGAGCAGCTGGAGTGGGTCCAGCCCTGCCCCCATCACTGCAGTGTCCCCAGGAGTGGGAAACAGCACGGGCACCTCCTCTGAGGCTGCCTCCCCTCAAGTCCTCCTCAGAGGCCAGCTCGGGTCCCCTGGCCAGAACCAGTTCCCAGGACTACCTTTCTCTGGCGGTGGAAAAAAAGGTCACTTGACTTCTCCTGCTAAAGGTGAGCCTACCACAAAGCCCTGGGGTCAGCAGAAGACAGGAGACTGTGGGTCCAACACGCAGGGTCCTCTACTCCCAGGCCAGAGCAGCACAAGGCCCCACCCGCCATGTTGCTTCCTCTTGCCCACAGGCCCTGGGGCGATGGGGAGGCCCAGCAGAGAGTGTACTCACAGCTGACAGGAGTCCACCCTCCCTCTGTCATTGCCCGAAGTGCCATGGAAAAGGACAGTGCAAGCTGGACACAGTGGCCCGCGCCTGTACTCCCAGCTGCTCAGGAGGCTGAGGCAGGACTGCTCGAGCCCAGAAGTTCAAGGTCGGCCAAGTTCACCTGCTGATGGAGCCATGAGCTTGCAACTTGTCTTTGGTCACGTGACAGCCAATCCATGGCAAAGATTTGTCTAGATCCTGCCAGCACATATTTAAATCTTCCCCCAAATGTCCAACTGACTCTGCACAGGCAGCCGGTCTGGCCCATAGCGTAGCGTGTTAACCCCTCCTCCCCGGTGATTCCACAGCAAAGCCCAGGCTGATGCTGCGCGCTTGGGACATTCTCAGAGCTACCGCCTACCTCCACCACGTGGACATCCACAGTCCTCTTACCCACTTGGCCCTGCCAGACAGGACAGGCGGAGGCAGCTCGGGAGACAGCCAATGTTCTCACGGCTGCCCGCTGCCGTGTGCTCAGGAAGAAGCCGACGGCAGCTCACCTGGGGCAGGTTGGAGGCTGGGTCTTCCCTGGAGCACAGCTGGCTGCCCTGGATCCTAGCAGCAAGCCGTAGGGAGGGGCCCCAGGACCCAGATGTGTCCGAGCTGGGGTCAGTGCCTCAGACCTTGGCAAAGTTCCCTGGCAGCTGGGAAGGTAGGGGACTCTCTTCCAGGACAGCTCAACTTGGAGAGATAGCAGGCCCTGTGCTGGGGCATCAGCATGAATGCTGTTGGTGTATCTGGAGATGGGTTCCCCTGGACCCTTGACTGACATGTCCTCAGAATGGGGTGCGGCATGGGGCCTTGCCTGCAAGGAGGAGGAAAGAGCGGAAGGCCCTGATGTGACCACAGGTGGTCCGGGCTGTGCTGCAGTCCCTTCCCTCTCCCACATGCTCAGGCATAATCCCAACCTGCAGTCCAGGTAGACACCTCAGTGGCCAGTGGCCTTCTGGCTGCCCCGACACATGCTTCCCAGTCCACACTCTACTCGGCCTCTCCCTCCACACCTGGCCCTGGGCCCCTTTGCCGGCTCCTTTTCCCCATCCAGCCCTGAATTGCAAGTGGAGGTGGGGACCCTTCTGCCCTTTTCCTGTTACTTCTCTTCCAAGCTGGAACTCTGAGAGGTACGAGGCCGGGTTCTAGCTGCCGTCCCCGAGCAGAGACTCCTCACAGTGAACACAACCCCATGAAACTGATTCCTCCAAAACCCCTCATGTGACCCCCTTCCTGCAGACCCCCAGCAGCTCAAGCCTAGGAGGCATCCTTGATGACCTTACCCAATGGGCAGTGGGTCCCCAAGTCCTTCTTCCTTCCCCCTGACTCTTGGCTCTGGCACCTCTCGCCTGAGGTGTCCCTCTAAGGTCCCACCACCACAGTTACATTTCCCCTCTGTTCCACACTGACCAGCTCCCACAGCTCCCACTTGCAGCGGGGGCTCCAGCTGACTGAGGCCCGGGCCCCTGCCCTTGCCCCTGCCCAGGGCCTCTCCCAGCGCCAGCACCCGAGCTCTCCACAGCCAGGCCCTGCTCATCAGGGTCAGCTCATCACCAGCCCACTCCAGGGTGCTCAACGGACCAATGAAAGCACAAGGGGCTTCTGGCTGGCTTCTCTGCCACAAGTGACCACCACCAGTCACTTTAGGAAGCCAGGGAAGGACAGGCCATAATACAGCCAGGGCCTCACCCTGTCCCCAAGGGGGACCCCGGAGGACACGAACCTTACGCCAAGCTTAACAAAGGCCCCTCGGTGCCCAGCCTTGCCATGGCCTGGCTCTGCTCCCTCCTGGAAACAGTGGCTGCCATCTGTACAGATGCCACACAGACTGGGGGTGGGGACACTAAGCCAGGTCAAGACAGGGTGTAGCCATGTCCCTGGGAAGGATTGGGGCCACTCTGCAGGGCTCTGTGGGAGGCAGAGGCCGTGGGAGGAGCCATGCCAAGGAGCCTGGAGACCCAGGGCATGGGCCCCGCATGGCCCTGGGGTAGGTGGTGCGCTGGAGCCTCAGGGAGGGTCTCTGGGCCCCAGGCCCTCTTCTCTCTGCTGGAGGGAGCAAAGCCAGGAATGGCAAGTCCCACCTCTGACACAGGACACTGGCCTGGCAGGCAGAGCTGACCCACAGCAATGCTACCACACTGCCTCCCCAGGCCTCTAGGTCAGCAAGTTTTTCAGAAGAGTCAAAATCAGAGGTCAAGACTAGGGACATGGCTCAGTAACACCTGCCTTCACGTGCAGAGGCCCTGAGTTCCATCCCCAGCACCTAAAAACAGAACAGATACCAGAAGCCCAAGACTCTGGAGCCCACGTGGCCCTTCAGCCTATTCTGCCTGCTCCAGGACTCACCCGGAGATGAGTGACCCTCCAGGGTGCACTGAGGGCTAGTCTTCATCCAGGACACAGACCAGGTAGGACAAGCAGGCACTGGCTTCAGCAAGACACAGACTCCAGCCTTGGACACTCAGAATGCAGGCCTCACCTACTGACCCCCACCCAACATTACTGAGAACATCCCAAGCTTGACCACAGGCCAGTGAGACTCCCACAGCCCATCCCTCTCCACCCCTGCCCATGGCCTCCAGGGCCACTCCTCCGCCACCAGCAGCCCCTCCACTTCTCGTCCTGGTTGGCTACACTAGAGGGTGGGCTGCCCAGAGCAGAGGCCTGCGGTCACTAGCAGGATGCTCACAGGGGGGCCACTGAGGATGTGGGTGGAGGTAGGGACAGGCTGATGGGGAGGACAGAGGCACTGGTCACACCTAGCCACAAAGGGAGCCTTGTGCACCTGTCCCCAGGGCCTGCTGGAAGGCAGGCATCTTACCAAGCCAGATTCCAGATGACAGGGGGGCAGTCCCCATCTGGGGGTGGAGCCCGCCTGCCCCTGGGACCCTGGACAGCCGCAGTCAGGGTGCGGGGGGAGCCCACTGTGAATAGCCAGCCCCATACCTTCCTGGGGTGGTCATAGATGACAGAAATCCTGAGGCTTCTGGGCAGCAGGGAGGGACGTTCTTGCCTCCAGGGAAGCAAAGGCCAATGCAGTGGACAGGTGCCTAGCACGGCACAGAGCTCCAAGATGCAGCGAGTGTCACCAAGTGTCACCGGAGGTTGGAGGACATATATAACCATGGCCAGTCATGGGTAAGAGCCATCCTCTCAGCCTCAGAAGGCCCCCAGGTGCCACAGAGACCCTCCTGGACTGGTGGGACACAGGGCCACAGCACAGAAGTGGGACCCACAGGAGGTCAGGTGAGAGAACACCTAGATGGCTCCAGCCTCTGCTGCCTGTGGACTCCACAGGTGTTCGAGAGCTGGAGTAAGGTGTGGCCAGGCCTCGTGCTCCTGGCTGGGGCTGCACTTCGGCCTAGGAAAGCTGGCCCTGAGGCCATCCAACACAGGCAGTCTTGGTTTGGAAGAGCCCATCAGCAGAGAGGGACTTCCATGGGACAGGGCACATCTGGACCTGAGGGGGAGGCAGGGACATGGGGCCTCGACACCCAAGGTGGGGGTCAATATATGCCAGGAAGAACACCTTTGGGTTATGGTAACAGTGGAGGAGGGAGCAATGAGATTAGATGGAAGAGGGGTCTCTGGGGCAGGGCTGCAATGCCCCCCTATGCCTGCCTGCACAGGCGTTCCTGAGAGCCACCAAGGAGGGAGCCCCCCGCCCTGAAGTGCCCAGCAGGCCCCACAGCCACTCTCCCTGCGCTGAGACCCTTCTCTTGACTCACCCTCCCTGACACCCTGCCCAATTAGTTATTAGGAGCGCATGAAACAGGCAGAGAGGTGAGGCTTTGGATACAAAACTGTAAACGCGAGTCTTTAAAATGACAGAGGCCTCCTTGGCCCGGAACTCTGAGCCAGAGACCCCCACCAAGGGACCAGATATCGTCACACTCTGCCCTCCCTTCCCACCCAAGGGGCAGGCCCAGCAGGCAGAGGCCAGGTCACCTCCACTGGGCTCAAGCCTCGAAAACTGTTCCGCGCTGGGGTGGGCTGGCGCAGTGGGGACTGAGGGTCCGTGGTCCAAGGGATTCCTGAGATGAAGAAGCGGCCGCGGCCCTGCACCGCACTGGCCCCTGAGGGCTGCCAGCCCCACCCCATCCCATGCAAACCAGGCCAGGTTGGCCCAGCGTCTCTGCGCCCTGGGGTACAGCAGGGCCCTGTCACGTGTCCAGTGCCTCACGGGTAGGCGAGGGCCCATGGGGGCGCCCAGGCGGGCCATGCAGCGGCGGAGGCGGCGGAACAGAGTTGCGCTGCGTCGGAGGTGGCTGCAGTTCCAGCGCAAGCGCAGGTGGTGGGAAGTCGCGCACCTGGCGGCGGTACTCCAAGAAGGTGCAGGCCTTGGTGGCCAGCGCCACCACGTTCTTGCCGACGAAGATAGCAGAGACGCGGCTGTCACGGAAGAGCGCCATGTTGGCAGCGCGCGCCAGCACTGCCACCACGTTGACGGTGGCGAGGCTGAGCACCGGGTACAGCATCATCTTCTGTGGCGCTATGTGCTCGCCCTGCATGCTGACCTCGCTGAGCGCCACGCACGGCAGCACTAGCAGCAACATGTAGCAGTAGAAGAAGGTGAGGCCTTCGGCCCACAGCGGCAGCCCGGTGCGCGGTGGCTCCCACAAGTTGGCCTGCATGTCCAGCAGGTCCAGCAGGTCGAGGGCTACCCAGAAGAGGCGGCCGCGCAGGTCTTCACGCTTGCGGAAGGTGCGCACATACTCCATACGGTCAAGCGCCACGAGCAGCAAGAAGAGGCCGGGCACGCATACCGACAACAGCAGCGTCAGCGCCTTGCGCGCCACTGGGTCGGCTGCACCACGCCTCGCGGCCTTGTAGTTCTGGAAGATGAAGTAGAGTTTGATCTCCAGCACAAAGATGTAGAGGAACCAGAGGATCATGGCATAACCGCGCTTGGCAGTGCGCACCTCGGCGCCCACCCACACGGCCACGTAGCGCAGCACCAGCAGGAAGCAAACGTCTCCCACCAGCACGATAATGCACACACCAATCTTGCGCGGGCCCTGGTTCTGCTCCACCAGGTATGCGTCCATGACGGCCATGCTGCCCATGATCACCAGCGTGGTCAGGCACACGTGGCGCCGGTCTGGGGGCGGCAGCACCATGGTCAGCCGCCGGGGCCCCGGCCCAGGTGCGCACGGCCCCCACGCGAGGCAGGACGAGGCCCTGCGGCGGCCGGGAGCGCGGCGGGGCGCGGCCGTGCTCAGCCCGTGGGCATGATGAGACGGAGCTTGTCCAGCTGCCCGGAGGGCGCCGCCGCTCCCGGCCGGCGAGCTTGGAACCTGGGGAAGACCAGAGGAGACAAGTCAGCGCGCAATCCCGGGCGGCGTCAGGCTCAGGCGGGCCGGGAGGGCGGGCGACCTCCCGCAGCCCCCGCTGTTTCCTGCGCGGGGCGCTGTCACAGTGCAGCACGCCTGGGGTCTCGGTCGCAAGCACGCGCAGCTGCGCGCACACAGGATCCTGAGCCAACGAGCAGAACCTCCAGGGGGCGCTGCAGCCGCACCTGAGAGACTGGAGACCTCGTTCCCGCCACCGCCAGGAAGGAAACCGAACGGAAGTGGTTTCTCCTCGCCGCGCGCGTTCCCGGAGCCCCGGTGGTTTGTCACGGCTGGGCCAACGCCGCCACCCCTCCCGGTTCGGGCGATCTGGACCTCAAGCCCGGGACAGCGGCCCGAGGCCTTTCCTGTGGGGTTTTGGGCGTCCCCTCCCTGCCGCGCCGCGCTAGGGAAAGAGGCGGACCTCCTCCTTGGCCCTGAGAGCACCGGGAGTACGGGAGGCCCAGGCCCCATCCCGGAGACAGGGCTCTGGGCAGGTTTCCGACCCGGACTGAGAGTCATCCAAGTCCTGCCGCGTCCGTCCTACACAGCCTCTCCGTACCCCCCTACCCGTTCCTTGCAGCCCCCACCAGCTCTCCTCCCTAACTGGCAGTCTCTTATTCCCTCCTGTCTGCCCTCCAGGGCAGTAGGGACCATTCTCTGCCCTGCGCCCACCATGGCTCCCATTGCCCTGGAGACGTGTTCTCTTGTCCTGGCTGCATCTCCAGCCATATACACTCCCCACTCCCCGTACAAACACACCCACACTGCCTTACTCCTTTGCCCTGGTGGTCCCCGGCTGGGAGCCGCCTTCAAGAAGACGCCAGCAGAGTGGCCCTTCTGGTACACCTGGCACAGCCTGTCCCTCTGTGATAGTCGGAGGGCCCCTGCACCTGGGCCTGCTCACACCCCCTCAGCCCTCACACACCTGAAAGTCACTCCCAGCCAGGCCCAGCCTCTGTGCAGGACACTCAGGACAGGGGGTTGCGTTTACTGCCCCGTCTAGACAAAGACATAAAATGTATTGTCACCCGTGCTGAGCTCAGCCTGTTCCTGGTGACACAGCCTCCACTGACTGGAGGAGGCCTTGAACTGCACATCGGCACCCCTACCCTCATCTCAGCTGCGGCCATGCCTGGCACCCTCCTCCCAGGGGTCCCCACAACCACACACAGCACTTCCACGCAGAGCTCCAACACCTAGTAAAGGACGCCTTTGGGAGCCATCAGCCCACACACCCACCATCAGATTCCGTGCACTATTCCCCAGCCGCCCGCTGACCCTGCTTACTCGCCCACCAGTAGGCACACCTCGTGGGAAGCCCACGCTGGGCCCATTCCTGCCCACCTGGGCCTCCTCTGGGCGCAGCCTGGGAATTTCTTCCTCTCAGCACTTGCGCAGGCCAAGAGCCCTGTCTGCTCCACCCGCTCCATCACCGCTCCCCAGTCACTGGTCAAAGGAGGGCGGAGGGCTTTGCGGTGGTGATGGGGCAGACGCCACCCCCTAGAGGAGCCCCCGCCCACGAAGCCAGAGCCCGGGCCGTCCTTCCAGCCGGGCTCCTCTGGACCTGGCCCAGGTCCACCTGCCCTGGGTCTCCCGCTCCGCCCTCAGCTCAGGTCTCACGCACCGACTCCGGGCCCCCAGGCCTCCAGGCCCTACCCTGCCCGCCCGGCGCCCGCGCCCGGCACGGACCCCCACCCCTCGGTGCCTCCAGGAGGGGGTTGGGACCGAGGAAGGGTCGCGCCACTCTGGGGCCGCGGTTTCGAGGGTCCAGCCGCTCGCAGCAGGTTGCTTCTCCGCTTGTCCCTCCCCCACCAAAGGCTTCCCTAGCGGGGCCTGCCCCGTCACACGGCCCGCCCGAGGCCTCACCCGGCATTGTCCCCCCTGCCATCCCACGCCCCGCGGCCGCGGGACGGGGGTCGCCCAGGCCCGGAGGGCAGCAGCGCCGGCCTACCGCCCCTCTCCACCGACACGCCACCGGCCCGCCCGCCCGCCGATCGCCGGCGCCTACCCCGCCGCCGGCCAGATGCTGCGAGCCCGGCGGGCCCCGCGGAGCCGCTGCTCCCGACCCGGCGCGCGGAGCTGCGCTCCGCCCCTCCGCCCCCGGCGCCTCCCCCGGCCGAGAACCCGCCCCTCGGCCCGCGCCCCGGACCCGGACCGGGGCCTAGCGGTCCGCGGGGGGTCCGGCACGGCGCCAGTTGCGGAGAAACCGCTCTGCGCAGTCCCGGCGCACTGGACAGGTGGCGCTGAAAGCGGACGCTCCAGGATCCACCCCTGGCCCGGATGTCTGTCCGTATCGCCTCACCCAACAGCCGAGAATCCCTTCAGTCCTCTCTCCCCTAATTCCTCTGCAGCCCTCCGGGCTCAGAGCCTGACCGCCACTGAAGTGACCCTGCTCACCCACGGCAAGCTGCCCGCTGGACCCCGTCCCCGTGGAGCTGGCCAGGACGTGGGGGCGGGGCCGACAGCCGGGGACCCTAGGAATGGCCCTCGGGCCAACACAGTGGTGGGGCCTGGGTCCTACTCCCAGCTGGGAGCTGGGGCCCTCCGTGCCCTATGGGGAAAATCCAGCCCCGGTCTCTTGCGGGAGGAGGAAGAGATGAGGAGAAGCTGCTTCCGTTTCCAACCGTCGGGGGCAAGCCAGTGCTCTGGGGCGCAGGCTTCCTCTCTCCAACAGTCCTCACTGAGCCCCCACCTACCTCGGGGCCCTGTGAGCCAGAGAAGGATGAGGAGGGCACTTACTCCCAGATGCCCTCGTTCCCAGAGAGGCTCACTTCTCTCTGACAGAGACTGAGGGTCAAGGATGTGAAGGGACATCCAGAATCCCACTGCTGGGAAGGGCGGAGTCGGATCCCTCCCAGGTCTGCTCACACTGGGGCACTGCAACAGGCTACAGTGGGCCATCTAGGGACCAGGGACCAAGCTGAGGTGCTCACTGGGATAGCTGGGCAGGGATGCCAGCCCCCACCAGCCCTCTTGCTCTCACTGGAGGGTGTTGCCTGGTACCCAGGAAGGGGCTCCACATCCAAGAGTGGACTGTTCTTCCCTCATGGATTTCTCTAGAGCCCCCTGGTGTCATCAACAAGGAGGCTGAGGGCTAGACCACTCCAGTGCCAGAATGGAGAGAAGAGGAGGCCCCCACTGGACAGTGGGCAGTGCCAGCCTTCAGCATCAGTGTCCGCACAACAGCCCTGGGTGTCCACTCTGCCCTCCCTACCTCACCCGAGGCTAGTCTTCCAATGCTTGGTCTGCCCAGTGCTCCGCCTGGCCCTCTCCAGCACCCCAACCCTTGGAACACTGCTTACACATCCAAAGGGTCAGGCCATGCAGTGAGACACTATCCTGCATCATCTGGATGGCCAGAGAGGCAGGGGATCCTGTCAGAGAGGGACTTGAAGATGCAGCTCTGGCGGCTCTGGAGAGGAGGAAGCGGCCACAGGCCAGCTTCACAGCTGGAAGGGCAGCACAGGGACTCTCCTTAGGGCCTCAGGAAGGAAGCAGCCTTGGTTTTAGCCCAGTGGCTCTGTCCTGCACACTGCAGGGCAGTGGACTGTGTTGTTTGAAGACACTAAGTTTGTAGCAGTTTATTACAACAACAATGGGCTAGGGATGTGGCTCAGTGGCTGAATGCCCCGAGTTCAATCCCCGGAGAAAGAGAGAGAGAGAGAGAGAGAGAGAGAGAGAGAGAGAGATGGGGTGGGGAAGAAAGGAAAGGAAGAAAGAAGGAAGGAAGGAAGGAAGGAAGAAAAGAGAGAAAGGGAGGGAAGGAAGGAAAAGGAAGAAAGGGAAAGGGAAGGAAGGGACAAGGAAACCAGCACGGCTACTGCCCTGAAACAGCTCTTCCCACACAGACAAATCTGCGAGTGACTGCAGAGCAGGTCAAAGCTGGGCAGGTGGCACATCTGTAATCCCAGCACTGGGAGGCTGAGGCCGGGTTGCTTGAACCCAGGGATTCAAGGCCAGTCTGGGCAACAGTCAAGACCCCAATTCAAAAAAGAAAAATAGGCCGGGCACAGTGGTGCACGCCTGTAATCCCAGCAGCTCAGGAGGAGGAGGCAGGAGGATCTTGAGTTCAAAGCCAGCCTCTGCAATTTAGTGAGGCACTAAGCAACTCAGTGAGACTCCTTCACTATTAAATGTAAAATGGGGCTGGGGATGTGGCTCAGTGGTTGAGTGCTCCTGAGTTCAATCACGAGTTCCCAAAAACAAACAAACAAAAAAAAAAAATAAAACAAATTAAAAAAAATCAAAAAGTGGACAGGAAGAGAAACACCCTAGGTTAAGATGGGGAGAAGAGAAAGTGGCAAATCCATGGGGATGTTGAAGTGAGCATGCACTACATGTGATAATCACAAAGTGCTGACACAATGGAACCTACCATTCTGCATAGATATGCACCAGTAAAAATAAAAAACAAGAAATTAAAACACAAGTCAAGCACAGCACATGAAACAAGGGGAAGGGAGATGGTCCTGACTGCCGGGGACCAGCAGGGATGCCCAGCAGCCCAGGGCACGCACTGCAGGAAAGCAACACACAGCTCTGAGGGAATCCAGAGACAGTGGGGCAGAAGACAGGGTTAGCCAAAGGGAGTCCAGGCCAGAGTGGGAGATGCAGCAGCTTACCAACCAGAAGAGAGAGCAGACTTAAACACTAACCTGTCACCAGACACGATGGTGCACACCTATAATCTCAGTTATTCAGGAGGCTGAGGCAAGAGGATCACAAGTTCAAGGTCAGTCTTGGCAACTTAGCAAGATCCTGTCTTAAATAGAAATCTTACAAAGGGCTGTGCACGTAGCTTGGGAAGAGTGCCTGCTTATGATTTACAAAGCTCTGAGATCAATCCCCAGCACCACAAAAAGAAAAAAAAAAAAAAAGAATGTCAATAGCTACGCTAAATGTAAATGAGCTAAACATCCCCACTGAATGTCTAAGATGATCTGATCAAAAAACAAAATAGAGACTGTTGGTAAGAGCCCCACCTAAATCCCAAGGACATGGGCTGGTGAGAGGCAAGGATAACAGGCTACAGTGGAAAAGGACAGCAGAAAACACATCAGAGAAGTGTGCACCAAGACACGGTGTGCAGAGCTGCAACACTTTCTGTGTGGCCGTGTGTGGCCAGCAGAGAGGAATTGGAATGTCCCAACACAGTGACTGCAGTTAGCCTGATGTGATCATGCACGTCCATGTGTGTGCAGCCATCAGTGTTGATAGGTGAGACTAAAGGGAGCCGCCTTGTGTGTGGAGTACCCTCAGCTGGTCTGGGAGAAACTGTCAGGACCCACAGACCTTGGGAGGACCTGCGTGTCACAAGCAAGGAAAGCTGCAGAATCCAGGTAAAGGCCACACTCACATTTCCTGGGCTCCCGCTGGGGTGCTGGTCTCCCCCAGGGAAGCACTCCAGAACAGGACAGAAAGCGTAAAGCATGCAAGGTCTCTGAAAGCCAAGAGCTCCAGGAGAGGACAGTCCTGAATTTGAGGCCCCACTGAACAGGTGTGTTTCTGCATCTTGCTCCCACACCCCAACCTGGCAGCCTGGAAGCCAGACATGTGTTTCTGACTTAGGATATGTTCAGCATAAGATGCATTTAGGGGGACATAATCTCATTGACATTAGAGGAACAGTGGTATTTTTTTTTTAATCTTCAAAATCAGCAGCAAGAAGACAGTGCAGCTCCAAACTGCAGAGGCTGGGGCTGTAGCTCAGTGGTGGCTGCTTTCCTACTGCAAGAGGCCCTGGGTTCCACCCCAGCACTGCCCGCAAGAGAATAAAAAGGGCAAAGGCTGGACAGGCTGGCTGTGTTCAGCCGCAGGGCTGCAGGGTCCCAGCACACTGCTTTCCTGTCTCAAAGAGAGAGCATGGAGGACTCGGCAGAGAGGTTTTAGACACTTTATTACCGACTTGGTGGCAGCAGGCAGCAAGCAGTGGCTGGGGGGTGGGGGGCACGTGCCTGCAGGCTGAGGGAGGCGAGGGCATTCTTCAGATGCTCCTGAGTACCCTCCTCCACCTCCTCACAGTCAGGGCGCTCTGCAGACCTGCTCCCATTGGCGATGAAGTAGACACGAGCTCCCCCACCTCCTCCTGCCCACCTTCTCCAGAGCGCTCTCGGGAACTGCAGTGTCTGACCCAGCAGGAGTTGGACACGGAAGAGGTGCCTCCCATGCCTGCTAGAGGGGCTGCGCCCCAATGCTGCAGTCCAGACCTGCACGACCCACATGCTAAAGGCTTTCTCCTCCAAGGGGTGCTGTTGCAGTGCTGGCAGCCTTCGGAGGCGGGCCCTGGGGGGTCTTCTGGTCACTGGGGGCTACCTGAAGTGGATACTGGGACCCAGCCCCTCCTCTTCCTCTCTCTCACATCCCAGACATGAGGCCAGCTGTGCCACAGGCTGTGCCAAGACGTCCCCTTCCGCATGGGCCCAGAGCGAGGGGGCCAATCCACGGGGGCCAACCGGCCATGAGCTGAAGCCACCAAAAACAAGAACCAAAATAAACCTTTCCTCCTCACAGGCCGATGATCTCGGGGATCTGTTGTAGGAAGTCCACACTGACCAACCCAGGGCGACCACAGATGACCACTGAAGGCTGAGTAGTGTGAGAGCTCATGGGAAGTCATAGATTATAAGTAGATTAGAGCCCAAGAGACGTTTCAAGAGACAGAAACCTGAGGGTAAGAGACTGTGCTACAGCACTTATTTTGTTAGGAAAAGGTGGAAATAGTAATAAGTTCAAAAATAACCATGAAAATGGCTTTGAAATCCAGAGCAATGACAGAATAAAAATAAAACATAACAATGTCTACGTCAACAGAAGTAAATTCCATCTTTCCAATGGAAAGTGGAAAATAAAAAAAGAAAGAAAAATGAAAGAACAAAATACAATAGCAGGGCTGGGGTTGTGGCTCAGTGGTGGAGCGCTTGCCTAGCACATGCATGGCCCTGAGTCCGATTCTCAGCACCACATAAAAATAAATAAATAAAGGTATTGTGTCCAACTACAACTAAAAAATAAATATTTAAAAAATACAATAGCAGAGAGAAGTCCTAATATAACGATAATTACAGTTTGTGTAAATTCACTAAGACAAAAAGTTTTTTTTGAATTTTTTGTAGTTGTAGATGGACAGAATGCCTTTATTTTATTTATTTGTATGTGGTGCTGAGGATCGAACCCAGTGCCTCATGCATGCTAGGCAAGTGTTCTACCACTGAGCTACAGCCCCAGCCCACTAAGACAACATTTTTGTGTTAGAATTTTCTAAAAGTCAGCAAGATGCTATAGAAGAAACACATAATTTTTTAAAAAAAAAGACACATTAAGATTGAAAAAGAAAGAACAAATTAGCATATACCAAGCAAACATGAATTAAAGAAAGCTCCAAGAAACAACAAAGTGTATCCATCACAAAAGTGAACACCGAACAATTAGCCTCCAAGTACATGGAGCTTGATGAGCAGAATCACCAGCAAAAGTAGATACATGAACCACTGTTTAGATTCTTCATATAAAATACCAAAAAAAAAAAAAATGTATTTTAGAATGTAGAGTTTGCTCTTGAGCATGCATTAAGGAAATTAGATAATAATGATAAAAATAAATAACAGCTCCCAGGTCTGGATGATTCTACTGAATATCAAAGATCAGTTAATTCCTACCTTAGCAAATTATTCCAGAAAACAGATTGCAGAGGCTACAGTGGGGCCCATGTGACCTTGATTCCAAAATCCAAAAAGAAATACTAATAAAACAGAGAAAAAAAATCATAGGCCTGTTTCAGTTTAAACATTGATAGAAACATCCTAAATAAGACAAAGCTTTCAATATTCACAATTATTAAAAAAAAAAAAAAAAAAACTCAGGAAATCAAGAGAGGAAGGAAACTTTCTACTTGGATTGTTATGTATCAAGAGCACCCGGCAAGCATCACTCCCTCTGGGGAAGGAGGTACTGTCCTGTAGGACAGGGGCCACCGTCCCTGCGGCCAGTTGCTACGAGCAGCGGGAACACCAGGGAGGCCCCCCTCGCAGCACCTCGCCACACCAGCAGTGACACACGCACCTTCCCCACGTGTCCCTGTTCCACTGCCCCATCTAGCCCTCACAGGGAACAATGTGGCACAGGCTGTGTGGCATCGGGGCAGGCAAGGCCCACGGGGACAGCAAGACCCCCACAAATGGGCCAAAAGTGGAGGTGACAACAGGGTCCAATGAGGAAAGGATAGGTGTCAGCTACTCTGTGTATGGAAAGAAGCTGGACTCCCAGGAGCTGCCCGAGGGAGGGACATGGCTGGACTGAAGACCTAAAGGTTAGAGGAAAGGTGACAGGTGGGAGTGGGGACAGCTCAGTGGCAAAGGGCTCACCCAGCACACTCAGGCCCCATGTTCCAGCCCCAGCGCCACACAGAATTCACAGGCCACAACTGCAAGAAGGTGACAGGAGGACAACACAGGAGGCAGAAGAGAGGGACTGGAGCACAGCAGAAGGAAGAGCTCCTGGGAGACCACAGGCAGATGGCCAGCCGCAGAACAGAGGCGAGAAGAGTCATAATGTGCAGACCCTGGGCCTTCCTACCGCAGGTTTTCAGAGAGTTCCTGAAAATCGAGTTTTAAAAGAGAGCAATCCACTCCCTCACCCCCCCACCCCACCCCCCAAAAAAAGTCAAAAGATACAACCAGGCATTTACAGAAGAGGAAACCCAAAAAACTAAGCACGTGCTGAAAAGATGTTCAGATTCACCAGTCAGAGAAACCAAGCTGACGCGATCCTGCCGACACAGAAAACCTGGAGGGGGGGCAGCAGCAGTGCCATCCACGCCTGGTGGAGGACAATGGGCCTGGCTCTGCTGGCCGGTCCTGGGTATGCAGCCCAGAGCACTGCTCCTGCTGCCTGCCAGCAGGGCTCTCCATGGAGGCAGAGAACTGGAGACAGCAGGCAGCCACTCTGGGAAACAGCTAGGTGCATGCACCCTGCTGGACACGGGTGAGGTGGGCTGGCTGGAAGAGAGAAGAGCTGGCCTCAGTGTGGACGGTGGCACCTTAGGTCACCTTAGGACACAACACTAGACAGAAACAGAAGGGGAAGGCTTAAAGACGGGACCAGCTGCAGCTGCCGTTCTGAACCCTGTGCCGCACGGAATCCTCAAGGGGGCTGTAGGCATCGTAAAGTTCTGAGGGGTGCGCAGCCTGTCGGACTCCTCTCAACCCATTCAAGAGCACAGAGCTTCCCTTTTGATGATGTCTCTGCTAAGCTGGGTTTACAACCCCCCTGAGATAAAAGCAGATACCAGGCAAAAATCAATGTGAAGCAGGACACACGGGTGATGGTGTTCAACCTGATATGGTTAAAAAGGTGTGCAGAGCCTAACAGACCTGCACAACCTCTCAGCAAACAGTTATAGCTACTTAAGAATTAAATCAAGGGCAAAGGTTCTTTACAATTTAAGTGTCTTTCTCATATCTAAACTGCTACTAAGTTGCCAGGACATAAATACTTAGGGCTGTTTGGTCCTAATAAACAAACAGGACTGTTAGATATCTCTTTTGAAAAGAAAGGGCACAGTGAAAAACTCTCTAATAGAGACACTAAGAGCACTGTGAGAAAGGTCAGGGAGCCCAGTCAGGGTAAAAGCCAGCTGCTGTAACAGGCAGACCCCAGGAGGGGATGGGGGACACCCACTGCTGCATTTCCCACTCCCTGAAGTGGGGCAGGCAGCACACCCACGCCGCCGTCCCTGCACCCAGCTCACAACCCAGGGTCTCTGGGGCCACACCTGTACCGGTCTCCATCGCCCCGGTGTGACTCAGCTCATATCACTGATGCAGGACTGGCTCAGTGGAAAGCTCAGACCACAAAAGGGAGGCCTGGCCACGTGGAGGCCATTGGTGCACAACAGACACTGGCTGTCCACTCTGCCCAGTAGGAGCTCTCAGCCCTGGGCGCTACGTGCTGGCCGCTTGCTGATCCTGTCCTTGGGGTGAGCAGGAGCGGACGGCTCTTCTGAGGTTGCCCACACTTCCCCAGACAGGCTGTGATCTCCAGCAGCATGATTCTGTCAAGGGTCTGGGAGTCAGTGCCGGCTGCTCAGCCTGCGTGGGCAGCCACACTCGCAGGAGGGTTCACTGGGGGAGGTCAGCAGGATTCTGGGGCTCTGTCCAACTCCCCTCCGGCAACCTGGGGCCTGGAATCAGCAGGGCTTTCCCTCTGGGGCCCGTCCTTCCTGCTCTCCGAGGGCCACAGCTCACTCCGCACATTTCTTGTGGTACTATAAAACGAGGTCCAGTGACGCCCTCCTGCCTGACCTCAGGGCCTTTCAAGGCATGGCCCATGACAGCACAGGCCTGGCCACACAGCTCTCCCTTCAAAGCCCACATCCTGCTGGTTGCGATCACCATGGCATTGAGTGTCTTTATTTTCTGGGTTTTGTTTTTGTTTTCTATGTTTGGAGCTTGGATGTCTGGGGCCTCACTGATGCTGGGGGCGGGGTGGGGGGGGGGCTGCCCCTTGGTGACAGTACAGGACAAGCCTGCAAGCACAACTTTCATACGTGAAAGAGCCCCAGCCACCGCGGGGCGGCCCCACACCCCAGAATGTACAGACTGCTGCATGGCAGGTGCTGAGGCTGCTCACCCTGCCTCCCAGTCCTTCTGCAGGAAACTTGCAGACATCTTGCCCCCGTGTCCCCTTGCTCCCAGCCTCCCGACAGCAAAAGGCTTCTTCCCTCATGACAGTCACCATATTTGCGTGTCCTGCCAACTGGGCTAAGACAGATCCAGCTCCCTGCAGTCAGCACCCACTTCTCTGGGCCTCCCCTGCAGACCTGAGGAGCTGAGGTGCATACTCTCCTCCTCTCCTGAGCCCCCCAGGCCGGCACCCATCCCACCTCACTCCAGGATGCTGGACACAAGAGCCAATCCTCAGCTTCCTTGTCCTCCAAGACCTGCCCTCCCCCAGCCCACCTGACCTGCCCCTTGGTCCCTCTGCCCTCCTCTTGCTAACTGAAGCTCCTCTTCCAGCTGCAAGTCAGAGCACCAGAGCTCACCCTCTGACTTGGGCCCTAGCCCCACCACGCCCAGCGTGGTCCCACCATGCCCCAGGGGTCTCATCCTGCTCTTCAGCTCCAAGCTCACCACCCAGACACCTCCACTCAGAAGCCAAGGTGAACTTGCCAAAGCTGGGTTCCTAGGCTGCCTGTGCCCATGCTCCGCCTGCCCAGCTCTAGACGGCCAACAGAGCTCATCCATGATGGCTCACAACACCAGCAGAGCTTCCCTGGGCCACCCTCCCTGCCCTCTGCTGGGCCCCAGAACGGCTCCTCCCCCAGGCAGAGGGGATCATTCCAAAGACCAGACCCAGGCCTCGCTGACCCCAACAAGTGTCCTCATGTCCCCCACCTGCACCACCCTCCTTGGGCCTCTGAGGGACCTGCTTCCCACTGCACAGGCCCTCTGACCTCCCTTGCCACTGCCCTGTCCCCTGCACTTGCTTGTGGGGTTTTCACTTCCCTCCTGCGCATGAGCTATGGGGCCTCTGTGCTGACCCCACCCACTCAGAATTCTGGCCAAATGGATGAGCAAAGCCGAGGACCAGAGAAGCCAGAGGCAGGGTGGGGATGGGCAGCTCAGTGCCCACGACCCAGAGAGCAGGGAAGGCTCCGAACCTGGGGCTCCTGTGGGGCAAAGGAGAGCCGGGACTGTGCACGCACAAAGAGCCATGAGGCCAGAGGCCAAAGGCCAAAGGACAGGCAGGAGACCTCACTGCCACCACCGCCACCACACGCAAAGACCCAGGGTATGGACCCAAGGGCAAGGCAGTAAAGGCCAGGTTCCCGAGCTTAAACAGAACCCACCACCCTAACCAACCGAGTTACTCTCCAATGGCACTTAGGCATCCTGCTTCCCAGCCAAAGCTGGGTGTCAGCAGGACACAGGGGACACCCCTTGGGCATCCACATGCTGGTGCAGCAGCAGAAGGGCATGGTCCTGATCGGCTGTGGGCCTACCAGGCTTGCCCACTGACCAGGTTGACCCATGCCACGCCACAAGTACAGAATGGGCAGAACCAACTAAAACCACAGGCTGGGCACAGGGCTGCACGCTGCACTCCATCCGTCTGTCTTCACAATGTAGGAGACACGCCCAACAAACAGCAGGAACGCACATGAAGTCATGGAGCAAAACACCCATGTCCAGGGAGCCACCTGCACAGAGAACTTCCCTGCGCCTGTCTCCCACCCTATGCCATGGTGAGGTGACAGTCAATGCCAGACCCTTCCCTGTGCAGGGGCGGGGTGTGGGGACTGAACCCAAAGGCTCAAGCATGCCAGGCCAGCATCCTACTGCTGACCTTCTCTAATGTCCTCCTGTGTCTTACTGTGACTTGTCCTTCTATGAAGGCTCTCCACTGCTACACTTGTGTACGCACCCTGGGCTTCCCATAGCCATCAGCGTCTCGGTCCCTTAGCAGCCCTATGAACTGCTGCCAGGGGACACTGCTGGGCCCCTGCACACTGAGCATGACTCTCCAGAGTGTGCCTGCAGGCTGAGGTCCTTCCACTCCCCGCCACAGTGCCAGTCCTCACCAGCCCAGGACCATGCTCAGCCCCTTCGACTGCTAGTGAAGGTGGACACTGCCACCCACTTGGCCTCTCCTAGGCCCTGCTCTATGGCACCCACCCCATCTAGCACATTTACCTTCTTCACCCTTGATGGTCCCACGTATTGTCCTGACACTAATTATCTGCCATAAACATGGCAAGCAAATTCTCCACCCTGGCTCTTTATCTTTTTTTTTTTGTTGTTGTTTTTTGAGGCGCTAGGGATGGAACCCAGTGCCTCACACATGCTAGGCAAGCGCTCTACCACTCAGCTACACCCTGGGTTATGTTGTCTTCTAGTAAACAGAAGTTTCCAGGATTTTATTTCTCAGGGTACTAGGGACTGAGCTGGGGAGCACTCTACCACTAACCTACACTTCCAGTGTTTTTAATGTATCTATTTATATATTTAGTTAGATATAGATGGACAAAACGCCTTTATTTTATTTATTTTTATATGATGCTAAGGATCGATCCCAGTGCCTCAAATGTTAGGCAAGCGCTCTACCACTGAGCCACAGCCCTAGCCTCCATTCCTTTTTTTTTTTTTTTTTAAATATCTTTATGTATATTTTTTAGTTGTAGATGGACACACAGTATCTTCATTTACTTTTATGTGGTGCTGAGGATCAAACTCAGTGCCTTACGCATACGAGGTAAGCGCTTTACCACTAAGCTACAGCCTAAGCACCCGCAGTCCTGTTTTTTGAGGTAGGGTCTCTAAGTTGTCTAGGCTATCCTCAAACTTGCAATCCTCCTGCCTCAGCCTCCAGAGTTGATGGGATTGCGTGTACGCCACTGCGTCTGGGAGTTTCGTTTGATGGAGTCAAAGTGATCACGCTTTCCCACACAGGCAGGTGTCGGGAAGCTGCCCTGCTGCTCTCTTGCTGCTTCCTGTAAGAACATACCTGCCTCTTCATGGGAACCTGGGGTTCAGACTGCATGTCCTCAGACGGACTCCCAGTCACACAACATGCTAGACCAAGCGTGCCTACAGGTCCTGGTCGTCCCTGGGTAAGACAGGAAGGTTATCTGGAGGAGCGAGGGCAGGGGGCAAGTTCATACCAGCTTCTCAAAGTCAGAGAGGACAGGAGTGTCTGATGGCCTTCAGGGCCTGCTCCGAGATGGGGGGCCATGGGCGGGGATCCCAGAGCAGCCTAGGTCAACAACAACTCCTGTGAACCTGGAAGGGACTCTCCCCCAGGTCCTCCAGAGGCCCCTGAGGAAGTCGTGGCCCACCAGCACTTGATTTTAACCCTGTGTGGGAGCTCAGAATGAAGAGCAGGCAAGTCACACGGCAGGGCTGTTTCTAGCCACCGTGTGGAAGAGCTGGCACCCAACACCAGAGGCCTCCCCAGTGACCACTCACCACACTGAGTACGCCTGGGCCCTCAGGCAGGCCCCCTGCAGGCCCCTTCCTTAGAAGAACCAGGGTCTGAGCTACCACGGTCACCGTGGTCATGTGCACAGGCACACCACACAATGCACACACACACGCGCGCGCGCGCACATACTCGCACGCACACACACAATACACACACGCCCGCGGTCCTAACTGGACTCTTTGGACCTGCAGAGCAAAGGAGGCAGAGGCGGTGCCTGGCGCCACATCTGCCTTTAGGCTTCAAAACTCAAGCTGTGGAGGGCCAGTGGGAGTCCTGGGTTAGCACCTCCTCCAGATGCAGGGAGCAGAAGTGGCCTCGCTGCATATGGCTGCTACGTGCAGGCCCAGGGCACAACGGCAGATAGCTGCAGGGCCGGAAGCGACTCCAGGAGGCTGGACTCCAAGTGCCCTGTGACTCTTCAGGGCCATGTCCACAAGAGTCAGGCACAACCTGCTGGACACCACCCCGTCCAGCTAGTACTCCTGAAGACGGCATGCTAGCAATGGCGGGCCAAGAGGAGTAGCGGGGTGTACAGCCCCAGAGGCCAAGGAGCCCCTGGCAGAGGCAGAGCCCGGGTGTAGGCTATTGCTCCAGCACATGCCAACCAGGCAGGAAAAGTCCCATAAAGGAACATCCTGACAGAAAAACCAGGTTCCCAGAGGCTGAATTGGGCTTGGGCCTAGGCTGGCAGGAGGCTGCACACAGCCAACTGACCCTATCACCCGCCCAGTGCCAGGTCACGGTGTGGACCCTAGGAGGCGGGAGGCAGGGCCAGAGGCCACAGGGCCCACCTGCGCCTGTTGGCTGGGGGGACGCTGGGATGGAAGTTGCTCCACCAGGCTGTGGGCACGTCGCACATACAAGCAGCCCTTTGTCAGAGCTGAATTCCCTGAGCAGCCTCAGGAACAAGGCCCCTCTGTCCGCACTGCGGCCTCCCCCTCACTCCCAGGCCACCACCCCCAGGAAAGCAGAGCCCCCAGAGCTCCCATCCGGCCCCCACCCACAGCAGGCCTAGCACAGGAGGGAGGCTGTGCCCACAGCCTAGAGCTGGGCATGCCATGGGGACCTGGGAAGGTGGCACAGCCACCCTCCCCAGGTCCCCCCACTCACCCGGTGTGCAGGCCAGGTGTCTCCCAGCCCTGGCCAGCCCTGCACTGGCTCGAGCTAGTCCACCACCACCCAAGGGTGTCTCGCCTGACCCAAGATGCCCCCTCCATCCACCCTCAGACAGAACCCAGAAGGGCAGCAAAAGACGGCCAGTGGCCTGCTCCCTACGGGGAGGCCTCCACTGTTTATTTCTGGGTCCCTTTGCCCCAGTACTACAGGCCAAGGGTCTGGATCCTGGTCCTTCAGTACGCGGCCCAACCTCTGCATCCACGGTGGCACATGGCTACCAGCTCTAGGCTGGGCCAGGGCAGATTCCCACACGGGGAGGACATGTCCACAGGCCGTCAGCGTCGGGGTGGCGGGATCCAAATGAGGCCAGGCAGGGCTCCTGCCAGCCTGGCCAGCTCCTGCTGGCACTGTCCCTGTAGGCGGTGCAACGTGGCCTGCAGACAGGCCTCCTGGCGCCTCAGCAGCCTGGCCAGCCCGGCCGCCTGCAGGCCCTGGGTCCTGGCAGCACTCTCCTCCCTTCTCACCAGCCGGTGGGGCCCCTGGGGTGGGGTGGGGCCCCTGTCTTGCTCCCAGGACCTCCGCAGGGCTGCCAGCTCTTGGTCCACAGCCTCCTGAGAGGCCCTGCGCACAGAACTCCACTGTGGCCCCCGGCCCAGGCCTCCAACCTGCAAGGAGCAGATACAGCAGCTCCTGAGCCCAAGGGACTCTGCCCCAGGACACAGGGCGCAGGCCCTGGGCAACCCTGGGCCCAAGTGTCTATCCTCCTGCCTCAGAAAGCAGGTCTAGCCTCAGGCCAATGCAAGACGCCCCCCAGGCCTGAGCTCTGCCTCAGCCTGATGGAGCGCCCAAGCCCTGCACCAGAGGCAGCTACGCCAGGGGGACTCCCAGAACCCAGAGCAACAGGCCCCGCCTGACCCCACTCCCTGCCTGAGCTGCAGGACCCAAATGGCTTACTGGGCAGGAGTGGGGGTGGGCCTGGCAGCTCTCAGAAGACCACTCTTCTCAAAGCCCTTCAGAGGTCAAAGACCCTCAACAAACTGTCCTCCTGAGTTCAGCCCAGCACTTCACACCTCCCGAGCTCTCAGGCAGGGACTGAAGGGTGGGCTCACCAGGAACACAGGACCCAGGGCTGCCCACCCTTCCACCTCCCGCCATTGAGGCCAACTCTATCCAGGACCCTGTGGAGGGTAATCTGGAGAGGGGGTCACATCCATGGGAACTTCAAGCCTCCAGCTCCCTCCAGATGACCCCAGGGAGCCACCCTGAGCCTTTGGGCAGCACAGTTCTCAAGGACTCCACAAGGCCCCGAGCAGCAGCAGGAGGCAGACCCATTCCTGGGAGCAGTGAGGATAAGGGGCTGCCACTCAGCAGGGTGAGGGGGTGACAGGCCACAGGGGCAGCGCCACTCTTCACAGAGGCTCAGGAAGAGTCTAAGGGAATCTGCCTGGAGTCACAAGAGCATGCGGCTGCAAGCAGTGTCTGCAGCCATAGCTGGCTCAGGGTGACGCTGCAGGAGGGCCACATGTCCCCACAGACCCGCAGGACTCAGGGGATGACTGTGAGCATGCACAGGAATGTCAGGCCAACAACGCAATGTGGGCTTGCTCCCCTCTGCACTGATTCCCGTGGAAAGTGAAGACCCCCAAAGGGCAGTCAGGGGACATAGTAGCTATCCTGGGGAACAGGTGGGCCTTCAGTGTGCAGCCTCCTGCCCGGCTGGAGTCTGGTACCCGAATGTACCACCGACCAAACTTAATCCAACTAGATCGGTGATTCAGGAGCTCAGAGAGGCCGCCAGGCTCTAGGGTGGGCATTCCCCAGGAGATAGCACGGGGCTGAGAGGGTCCAGAGGACAGAGTTGCCACACTCACCTGGGCCTCCCAGGCCACCCGCCGGGCGGCGCCTGCCTCCAGCAGCTCCTCGTGCAGGGCCTGCAGCTCCTGCGCTACCTGCTCCAGCTGGCCAAGCCCTTGCTCAGGAACCCTGGGCAGGATCGTGGGGCGTGAGGCTGCAGCAGGGCCCTCTGGAGGGCAGATGCCCAGGACTGTGTCCTGCAGGGAGATAAGTGGGCATGTGCCAGGCATGGCTTCCATTAGGGGAGACAGAGGCCCCAGGAGGCAGTGGTGGCCCTCCCAGGTCCCACAGAGGTCTGGACAGCTACTGACACCCCAGCAAGGTAGCCTCCAGGAAGGCACAAAACTCAATCCTTCCAGGCCTGTAATCCCAGCCACTTGGGAGGCTGAAGCAGGAAGATCACAAGTTCAACACCAGCCTAAGCAAATTACCAAGGCCCTGCTCAAAAAAAAAAAAAAAAAAAAAAGGCTGGGGATGTGGCTCATTGATTAAGCACCCCTGGGTTCAATCCCCTGCACCAAAAAGAAAAGGATGAAAAGAAGACACTTGTGGGTGCTAGAGGCCATGGCCAGCAATGTTGGGCCTCCCCAGAAGACATGCAAAGGTCGTGGGCAAAGCCCTGGACTTTGGGTGCCAGACCTGGGGTGTGGGATCCCTTAGAGCCTCTTCTTCCTCCTGTCTGGGAGGTGCGCCCCCCACCCACCCTGCCCAAACCCACCAGGAAGGGAACGGGAGGGGAGGGGGCAGCCTAGCTCACCATCCACCGCCAGAATACCAGTTCCCAGCGCCGCCACTCAAGAGCTGCCTTCAGACGGGTGTTCTCACATTCCAGTGCCCACAGCAGCTGCAGAACAAGCCACAGCTGGGCAGGGCACACAGGGCCCCTTGGCCCAGAGGACCAGCAGGCAGCAGGGCCAGGTACGTGCTCCCGAGCCACTCCTATGGTTTCTGCCGCCTTTCTGCAGGGCAGGGTAGCCCAGCGCATGACCAGGCCTAGCCACCCTTCCCCTCAAAGCACACCCATGCCAGGGACAGTGTTGGGAGACTCATGAGAGATGCAGGATTTAGCCAGCTCTGTCCAGAAACTTGGAAGGAGGCCAAGCATGGTGCCACTTCACCTACCCATTGCTGTTTGAAATCCTGCAGCACCAACACATCCTGCCTCCCCCTCTAGGTCCCCACCCCACACTGAGGGGCTCAGGCAGGCCCAGATGGAGCCTGGGCAGCCCCTGTCCTGCTCTAAACCAGGGACCAGGGGCTGAAAGCCTGGGCCTTGCTGAGTCACCTCCGAAAGGGGGACAGAGTCAAAGGCAGGTGGGGACATCCAAATGCTGTCTCAGCACCTCCAAAGCCAAGCACAGGCCCTTCTGAGGCTAGCCCAGGCCTCATCCAGGGAGCCAGGCCAGCTGGCACCAAGGCCAGGCAGGCCTCACCAGGTGGGCACACTCAGTCACAATGGGTGCATATAAATCACCTGGAGCATAAAGCGCCAAAGCTGCATCCGACGGCCAGATGTGCCAGGGCAGAAGCCCCAGCAGAGCAGACAGTGGGGACAAGGAGCGGTCCACCTCTGAGCCCTGGGCCCCCTGTCCCACCTGCCAGGTTGTAGGCAGAACTGGGATGAGGCAGAAGAGCCAGAGGAGGAGCTACTGGCTGGAGCTTCGGCCCTCCTGCCAGCAGTGCCCCACTCGAGTCAGTCCAGAGTTCAGTGTGAAGGTGACAGCCGGCCACAGCTGGGCAGGGCACACAGGGCACTCTGGCCCAGAGGACCAGCAGCCAGCAGGGCCAGGCACATGCTCCTAGCCACTCCCTATGGTTTCTGCCAAGAAGAAGAAAGGGGCGGCAAAAAGCCGCTGGGGAAGGGATGGGGACCAGTCAGCATGGATGAGGGCAGAGGGGACAGCAGAAACGGGAGAAACTGGACAGTGTCGGGGCCAGCCCTGACCCTCCTCTCCTTAGTGCCCCAGCAGCCTTAGCAAATGACCCTCTGCCTGAGGGTACATGGCCACCCAAGTTCAGAGCTTGGCTTTTCTCTAGGTCTGTGCTCCACAGGGCTGAGACCCCAAGGAAGTACATCACCTGGGCAGCACTGTCCCGCAAACACTGAGTGGCCTCTGACCAGGAAGCAGGACTGAGGCCTACCATGTCTCCAGGGCAGAGCCTTCCCAACAGGCCCCTGCTCTGAAGGGCAGCTGTGCCCTCTCAGCCAATCCTATGGACAGTCCCTCCTCCAGGACTCCCCCCAATACCAGGTGACAAATGTTTTGTGGGCTCCAGGTTCAACGCAGACCTGAGGCCAGCAATCCTTAATTCCTGTGGTCTTCTTCCTCAACTAGCCCAGCCTGGACCCATGCACTTCTGGGACCCTGCTCATATCTGGTCAGAGGTGTACACACAGCAACCTATTAGGATTATGGGAAAGATGGACAGTTCATGGGACAGACAGAGTCCTGAAGACACCCCTGTCAACCACACCAGCAATGACAGTGAGCTCGGCAACAACCCAGAAACATGTACAGCTCAAAGCCTGTCACAGCCCAGGTCATCCCGAACAGGCCCCGCCGAACCTCAGGCAACACCCACCCCCAGTAGAGAGCCCTCACCTGCTGGCCACCCTCCGGGTCCCTGAGCATCTCAGTTTCCGTGACAGACAGATGGCCGAGGTTCTGGTCACTGTGGCAGCCGTGGGTATACAAGTGGATCTGGAACAGAAGGCAGACCCCAGGCTGTGGAGGTGCACCCTCTCCAGCACGGGGCCTCCACTGGAGCAGCATGGTCACCTTCAGAGTTCAACTCCCATGCAAGACGGCCATACCTTACCTGAGGCTGGCCAGGGCAGTGTCAGACTCAAGATAGCTATCACACCACTCGGGAGCCCCTACAGAGGGAGGGACACCAGGCAATCTTACTCAGGGCCTCCCCAGGGGTCCAATACAGTGGGATGGTGCCCCCTGCCCTGCTATCAAGCCCTAGGCTCTGGAAGGTACAAACGTGCCCCAGAAAGGTGGGCCCCTAACCCGGTGCAGCTGCTGGAGCCAAGGCCAGGCAAAGACCAGCTGAGAAGACCACAGAAGGGGTCTCAGCACCACGGAGCCCATGGCTACCACCCAGCAACCCATCAGCCCTCACTTCACAATGGTCATGTGCTGGGCACCAGAGCGCTTGAACCTAATCTCTACGGCTCCTTCAAAGGCCCCTACAAGAGCTGCCCACTGCCCAGATCAGCCCACATCCAGAACATGGTGGGAAACAGAGGGCTGGAAGTGCCCAGGAGGAACAGTTTCTCTTGGCAGAGTCTAAAGGCGACAATTTCTGGCAACAGTAAAGCTGACTCCGTGGCTCTCTGATCCAGCAGACTTTCTTCCAGCAGGATTGAGAACCCTGACCATGGCTCCCAATACTGCCCAGTTCCATCGAAATCTGGTCCCCTACCTGGATCACAGTCCCAACCCCCACCAGCCCCAGCCAGGTCAGGGAAGGCCCACAAGCAGCCTGGGGTCAGCCCCTGCCAGGCTTGGTGGGATGGGCCATAGGGAAAGGTAGCCAGGGTCTCTGGTCCCTGGTGGAGAGCTGTGTGAAACACTACCTTGCCCAGGAGGGTGCACTGCTCCTGCTGACTGGAGATCAGATGCCGCCACCGGAACCGCAGCTTTCCCATCAGCCACTGCACACAGCGGAGGTCCATGGGGACTTCTGCTCCCATGTGTAATACAGGTGGGCCAGAGCTGGCCAGGGCCCCACTCTGGAGAGGTAATAAGGGTTAGCCCCTATTTCACTTTCTACCCTACCTGAAGAAGGGGCAAGGACAGTAAGAGCAGTGGAGGTACAGCCACAGACCTAGCTGCCTGCACACTCTCAGCTAGACAGCCAGGACAGCCCCAGCAAGGGCTGCCCTCAAGTCTAACATGGGATGGCCCACAGGTCATGGGACATGGGACACCCTGGCATCTGGACAGAGCTGGGCCCAATTACCCTTATTACACACCCACCTCAAAATCAGGCACCTGGTCGCCCAGTTGGACGCGAGTCTGCACCAGTAGCCGCTCAATCAGAGGCTCTCGGGCCAGGAGCCAGGACAGGGCCAGCAGCAGCTCCCGGCTGCCCTGGGAGCCATCCTCCGGAAGCTGTGCCAGCACAGGCCTCGGGTAGCCCTGGGAGCACAGCACTGCCTTCACCAGGCGGGCTTGGGCCTCTGGAGTAAAAGACCACCAGCTCAGGGAGAAGCCTACCTAAAGTGGATATCATCTGTACTCCTTCAGGACCCCCAAATAGAGGAGACAGGAACAAGGACAAGGACCCAACGCGGGGTAGGGGTTGGGTCCTCCAACCAAGATGAGGGCACCATACCCTAACCTGGAAGGAAGGGATTAGGTGTTGACTGAACCAGGGTCCAACCAGAACCAGGACTTCGGTTGAGTGGGAGGGGCCAGAGCCTCCAGGGGTGGAGCCTTAGAGTTGAGCAGGGCCAGTGCCTCCCTGGGTGCGTGGTCCCAGAGCCTTTGGAGGTGGGAGCCTTAGAGTTGGACAAAGCCAAAGCCTCTGGGGCGGAGCCTTACCAAGCTGGGCGGAGCCAGTGCCGCCTGGTGGGCGGGGTCAGCGCCAGGCTAGTGTTGCCAGGGTGGGCAGAGTCGAGACCTTTAGGGCGGGGCATTCCAGAGGACGGGACTTACCCGGGGAGAGCGAGGCCGAGGCACCACGTTCTGGGAGCGGCGCGAGTACGTGGAAGAGGAGCCGCCAGAGCGCGGGGGCCTACGGAGAACAAAAAGCGCGCGGTCAGCGGGCCAGGCTGACTTTGCCTCCGGCAACTCCTGGCCCGACGCCCGCGCCGCCGGCCTCACCGCCTCCGGACGGTCGAACTTGGCACGGCGGAAGATCTCCGGGCTGGGCCCAGCGGGCAGCAGTCTACTGAGCGCGGCAATCGCCTCGGGCAGGGTCCCGGTCCCGACGCCGGCCGCCCAGTCCACCCTGCGCCGCCGCCTCCCCATGCAGCCTGCTCCAGGCCTCCTTGGATCGCCCGCCCCGGCAGATGGCGCCCAATCACAGCGCCGGCCAGGACCCGCTTTTGCGCCGTAACCCAATAAGCGCTGGCCCTGCGTCTATTCGTCAGGCGCGAAGGCACTTCCGCGCTCCTGGGGTGGAGCCTTCGAGGTCAGCAGCACCGAGGCTTCTGAACTCGCTCGCCCAACCTTCGCCCTACACCCGCCTGGTCCAGAACCAACCAATCAGCGCCCCGAGCCATTGACTACCTAGCAACCCGGCGTCGTCAGCACTGAATGAAAAACATGCGCGCCCCCTAGAGCCCCGGAGGACTGTGCAACCAGACTCCCTTCGGCCACTGCCGGCGCCCCTCCGCGGAGCCTCCCCGGCTCGACGCCAGGGGGCGCCAGAGCCTCATAAGCCGCCGCCCGAGCAGATGACCCGGGGCAGCTGGGTGGGGACTCCGTGAGTAACCTCGCCCGACGAGCTGGGCAAAGGAAGCTCCAGAAGGGAAGGCCGTCAACTCTTTTATCTGCAGACTCCGGCCCGTCGCCCGTCCCTAGCCCCAGCTCTCTGCCCTCAGCTACCCTGCCCAAACATAGGCCTCACTGTCCCCACCTTCTTTGGGAAGCAGTGTGGCCACTTCCTTCAGAAGCGGAAGTTTCCCACACGACCCAACAGTATCAGTCCTGGTAGGCTGTGAGCCATCTTCGCAAGGACACGCGGGAGGTCACAACAGCCCTATCACATGGCAAACGGACCCAGAGTTCACCCTGGTGTGTGGGAAAGAACCACAGCACGCGCATAATTAGGAATCCTGTCCAGCCGCGGGCAGCCTGGGTGACATCCTCGCGTTCTTCTGAATGCAGGAAGCCCCTGCAAAAGCCCGCGTCAGGTAGGCCGGACCGTGTGGAGTGCCAGGAGGAGGTAAACTCGCAGGGCCCTGGCTGCCCGGAAAGGGCTGGCCAGCGGGCAGGGGGAGAATGGCAGGAGGGAGTCATCAGTGACTGGAGCACTCTGGCACGAACTCCGTGCGCTTCACGTCACTGAAGGTGCGGCTGGGGCGGTGGACTGGACCGTGCGCACACTACACAATAAAGCCGGAAAGCAGGCAGGTGGAGAGGGGGAGGGCGCCCGAGAGAAGGCGGAGGAAACCCAGCTAGAGAGGGAAGTCCGTAGCACCCCACACACCTGTCCGCTTGGCCGCGCCCGCTCGGAACGTCCTGCTTCCTTGGCCTCAACTGAACGGCGGTGGCAACGTTGTGCCAGGGGTCGCGGCCAACAGACTCGGCTCCGAGGTCCCTGGCCGGGAGTTCCTCCCCCAGTATGGGGTACGCTGCTGGCTTGTTCTCGGCTCCAGGTCCCAGGCAATCCTGCCCTCCATCCCTTTCTCAGCGCCCCCTGAGCTGTGGGTGCGAAGACTGTTCCCCCACCCCCACCCAGCGCGGCTTGATTTCTGATGGACGACAACGGATCTTTTCTTCTTAGGGATTTTGCACTGCTGACCTTCTGCCTGGGGTGCTCTTAACCCCATTTGGGGCTTAGCTGATTCCCACTCTCTTTCTGCAGGTCTCAGCTCGCTGACAGTGCACCCCAAGTCGCCCCAAATGGGGCTGTGAGCTATGTGGGGAAGGGAGTCACGGCGACGGCGCACCATCGGGGAGGCTAGGACCTCGGGTTTGGGAGCTCCTGTCCCTACCCTGGCCGCCAGGTATCGCTGGGCCACAGCCCTCAGCCCTCAGCCCCCACCTCCCTCCTGGATTGGGAGCCTCTGGAGCTCAGCATCCTAAGATCCCGCCTGGCTGCCCCACCCCCTCTGCCGCCCTCCAGGATCGCCCTATGACGCGAGCTTTTCGCTCTACAGACCACCCTCGACAGCTCCCCACCCCTTCTTTGCCAGCTTATTCCTACAGTTCCCTAGGCTGACCTGGGCTCTCCCCGTCTGCAGATGGTCTAAAGGGGTTTGGGAGACCTTTGGCCAGGGCTGGGACTGAGCTGCCAGGGGACAGTGGGGTTCTGACGGTAGCCCAGTGGGCAGGGGCTAGGTTGACAAAGGAGTTTCCTAAAGGGCCCCCTCCACTGTGCAAAGCCAGGACATAACCATGACAGCACAGGCCACTATGGGGAGTCCCTGCTCAGGGAGGGGCCCAAACATGGGGTCTGGTGTCTGGATGGCTAGCTGCGCAGCTACAGCAAGCCCCTGCAGAAAAAACCACAGCTTGATCTGGGGTAGATGGGGACAAGGGTGGAGCAGCAGGAAGTGGGAAGGCAAGGAGTCCACACCACAGCTCCCCCAAAGCTTCTCAAAAAGGGAAGCAGCTCCAGCTGAATCACTCTCTGACCCATGGCCAGAGTCCTCCAACACCACCCACTCCCAGGCCTCAAATTCCCTCTGACCCTTTGGCCCAGCCCATTCCAGAACCGCAGAGGAGGGCCTTGGTGGGTCTGGAGGTCAGAGGTGCAGGCCTGGACTCATGCCCTGCAAAGGGGGCCCCAGAGACCTCCCCAGGGGAGTGGGCAACAGTGCCTTCTGCAGCAGGCAGAGCAAGCACCCTGGGCTGGGAGTTCCCAGATGTCGTTTCTTTCCACTATCCACGTGTGCCCAAGTACTAGTGAACACACACACACACACACACACACACGTGTTCAGGTTTATTGAAGGCACAAGGGGCTATGAGGAGCCCTGGGTGTCTGGGGTAAGGCCCGGCATCTGCTGAATGGGCAATGGCCCGGTGGGTGGCCAAGGATAGGGTCTCCTCAACCTGTGCAGAGAGACAGGCATTTCTTGAGTATACCTCTCAGCCCTGCCTCCAGGCCCCTGAGTATCAGACCTGGGGGGACATTCGAATCCTGAGAAGGATGGGCTGGGTGGGACTGGAGGGAGGATTATACCTAGGTTTACTTGAAGGTGTGACTTTCGGCTCCACCACGGCCAAAACCTGCAAAAAGATGTGGAAGGTCAACACAGTATGGAGGGGGGGGGGGCGGGGGGGGGCGGTTGGCAGACTGCCAGAATGTACCTTTGGGCCCAAACATGGCGGAGTAGCAGGGGTGGTTGCAGTAGGGCTTGCCTTCATGCTGCGGAGAAAAGGCCCTTGAGTAGCTGCCTTCGCCCCAGCATGACTCCCCCTTCCAGTGGCCCGCAGCCCACCTACCTCTGCGTGGCCCCCGGAGGTCAGCGTCTTCCCGCATTTCTCACACTTAAGGCAGGGCCTATGCCAGTCCTTGCCCAGCGAGGTCACCCGCTCCGCTGCAGGGAAGTCCCCATGAGACACCGCTCTCGGGCCCTGGCACACCGCCACTCACACCCCTCCTCCAGTCCACCCATACTGCGTTCTCTCATCTTGGCAGCACCCCCCACCCCGTCTCTTCTTGCCCCTGTACATATTAGGGACACACCTCTAGTCCCCAGCCAAACTAATCAGAGGAGTCTGGCCCTCGTGCCAACTTCCAGGTGCTGTGCCTGGGACACGCCCCGAGGGCTGGGGTGGAGTAGGCGGACTGGAAGCCTGGGGTCAGGCTGGCCTGGCGAAGCCCTCTGGCCCCTGGCGCCGGGGGACTGGGTGGAGCCTGCGGGCGCCTTTCTCCTGGGGCGGAGGACCTCCCACTCCCTCCTGCCCCTCCCCGGGGCGCGCGCGGGGCCGGAAGGCGGGCGCTCGCATCTGAGAGTGCCGGGATCGCGCCCGGGGCGTCGGTTTCCGCATCTGTTTCTACTTAGCGCTGGCAGGGGAGGCCCCAGCCCCGCGTTCCTTCCTATCCCTCGGGGACCCCGCCCAAGGCGCGTGGATGGAAAGCGTAGAAACATCGAGACCAGGGGTCACCAGACGGGGAGACACAGAGGCAGGGAGACAGGAACCGTGAATGGGAAGAGATAGCCGGGCCGCCCGACGCAGGGGGTCCCAACTCACACCCGGACGACCGTGAGCCAGGCGGACAGGTTGGCTCCGAGGAGGCCCTCAGGACTCCAGAGGCCCTGCGCCTACCTGGGCGGCCCCCGCCAAGTCTCCAGGATGGCCAGTACGTCCCCCGCCCCGGAGGGTCGGTCGCTCTTCCGCATCTGGCCGGCAGTGCGCGCACGGGGAGGCCCCAGGTGCAGGATTCACTCACCGAAGTACACCTCCTTGTCACACTTGGGGCACTTGGGCATGGCGATACTGGGTACCGAACGAGCTTCGAATGCTGGGCGAGAGCGGGCTGTGGGCGCGAGACTGGGTGACGCCCGCTTGGTGTAAGCTTTTCAGGGACCCTGGGGCCCCGCCTCTTAGGACCCCGCCCTGCGAGTCCCGCCCCGAGGCAGAGACTTGTACCCTGGGGACCTCGCATCCAGACCGACCCGCCTAGAAAGATCATCTGGTCCACGCCCGCCTCTGGGCAGAACTCAAAAGTGGCTGAGGGTCCAGCGGAGACATGGGGACCTTCTGGGAACCAGGCTGGTCCAGCAGGTCCACACCCCAGGCCAAGCAGCCCACAGTCCCAGGTCTGGGGCAAGGGGCTCTCCTCTGCAGGAAGGCTTACCAGGTCCCTAGTGGCAACTCGCAGGCACCCGCCAAAGCCCCAGATCAGCCGGAGCCAGGGAAGGAACCAGTCACTTCTAAAATACAGACGGATGCAAACTAGCATGAAAGTCTCCTCCCGTACTTTGACCCTGCCTCTCTTCTAGAAAGAAGGTTGGGGACACATTCCCATAGTCTCAGTCTGGTACCTCTCCAGGAATCCTGCTCTGATCTCCCACTCACAAAGAGGCTGGGAGCCTCCTCCCTCCAGACCCTGGGAGTGGGTGGGGCACTTGAGCTGTGCCAGCTCACCCCCACCCTGCTGCTCTCTGGGAAGTCCACTGAACCACAGCCGGAACGTCCCTGGGGAACTTGGAAGAGGGGACTTCAGGCCATGGCAGTCCCTCCTCCACAAGGATAGAGGAGCCCAGGCCCCCAGAACCATTGCCTGGGGGAACCTGAGACAGGGGCCAAGGTCCTTATCTTTACAGAAAGTGTCCCAGCACCAAGAGTGGTCCAAGTCTCCAGCCTACATTGGGGGCCAGCCAGAAACCAGAGACCGTCTGACCCAGCGTGTTGAGAATCAGGAGGGCTGTTGCTGGCCTACAGATACCTGGGGTATGAGTTGCATCTGCACCTCACCAAGGTGGGACTGCTGGGGCTTCCAGCCTCCCTTAGTCCAGGCCTCAGCCTCAGTGGGGATGCCCTGGCCCATCCCTCTATCTAACCCTCCTGTGCTGGCTTCACTGTCAGCCAGGCCCACCTCCCCCTGGAGCAGAGGGCTACCCTCTCCGTAGAAGTCCTTCCTGCTCTGTGGGGCCCCCACAGGAAGTATTCAGCCTTCTCTCCATCCCAGCAGCCCTGGCACACGTATGGGCCCTTCCTCTCCCTGCACTGCCTGCCCTTTAACCCCCTTATCAGCACCCACCTCCACTCAGTACACCCATCTCAAAACACAAGGCATCACTCTGGGCCTCTTCAGGCCCTGTCCCTGAAGCAGAGCAGGAGGACAGGCTCCCTGATGCCCCAGGCCCCTGGCCTCCCCAGGGTACTCAAAGGAAGAGCCATGGGTCCAACATCCCAGGATGCCCCCTCCCTGCTCCTCACTGGGCCATAGCTGGAGTGAGGGTCAGAGTTCCCAGGGTTGTGGGATGACCAAGGCCCCATGTGTCCCTTGCAGAGGCCACACTCCGGGGAGTCCCCCGTATCTACAACCCAAAGCCAAGTCCTGCCCCTGACAATACTTACCAGTTCCCACCATCCTCCCTGGGACCCCTCAGGTCACTGCCCAGGGCTGAGGTACTGCGAGTGCTGCAGTCCTCAAGGACATACTAAAGACCCTTGTCAGCTGGGATTTCCAGAGCAGAGGTGCACACGGATATGCAAGGGGTAGGACCCCAGTCTCCAGCCACTGTGTGGTTCCTGGACTTAAGGCCACCAACACAACCATCCTCCACCTCCAACAAGCCCCTTAGAGTCTCCTTGGCTAGTCCAATAACAAGAGGCCAAATCCTTTTTCTTTTTGATTTTCCATGATGCTGGGGATTGAACCCAGGGCCTTGTGCATGCGGGGCAAGAGCTCTACCAACTCAGCTATGTACAGCCCTAAGAGGGCAAATCCTGACTTCCTTTTTTTTTTTTTTTTTAATATTTTTAGTTGTAGATGGACGCAATGCTTTTCTTTTGTTTATTTAGTTGTATGTGGTGCTGGGGATCGAACCCAGGGACTCACACATGCTAGGCAAGCGCTCTACCACTGAGCCACAACCCCAACCAATCCTGACTTCCTTTATCCCCTGACCTCAGTCCTCAGCACAGCAGAGACAAGACCGCAAGGGCCAGGAAGGGCAACAGGAACACAGGACAGAAAGAGGAGGATCAAGCAGGGCCCCAGGCCACAGGAGGGAGGCCCCGGAGGGCCAGGACAGTCTTGGGCAGGGGGATCTTACTACTGTAGGCCCTTGGAACCTGACCACACCCGGGACACACCCACTTTGCTGTTTATAAAGAAGACCAGCCACTGCCAATCGTGGAAGTGTGTGGGTGGAGGCCACGGGCACCTGGCACAGCTCCTCCACCTCCGCCTCCGCCAGGATAAGGCACTGCGGCAGCTGGAGGGACTGGATGCCTGTACAACACACACACACACACGTGCACGCACGTGTCCTGGCCCCTACAGATATACCTGTGTGGGGCTGCGTCCGTCAGGTGTGTCTGGTGTTGTGCGTAGGGTCTCAGATTACATGGCTACACACATTTTTGTCTGGCCTCCACCCCAAACCTACGCTGGGGCTCCTGGGAAGGTGCTTCACAGCTCCTCTCAGAGGGACATTTTCTGGGGCAGGTGGCAGAAATGACCTGGTCCTTGTCCCCCTTCCACTGCCCTGCCCTAGGGATGGCTCTTTCTCCCATACCGGACTCCAACCCTGCCCTGCCCAGGGTGCCCCCACCCCTGAAACCAGATCCTGAGTCCTTCCTGGCCTTCCCTGCTGTTATTTCCCGTTGCCATGTCCACTGGGTGGGGAGAAGAATGCCAGGCGGGGGAGCCCTGGGGCGGCACCCTCTGAGTTGGACACGCAGCAGTTTTTCCAGATGCGCACGCTTAGACATACACATAAACATGCACATACAGACACACACGTACGCGCACACACACCAACACCCTCTCCCTGGAACTCTCCCAAAACTTCAGCCACAGGCTGATGTGCCCCCATCCACCCTACCTGTGGATGTGGGGACCCCTCATCAGTTGCAGGCCACCATGCCCATGCCCAGGTGTAAGGCCTCTTGCTTCAGTTCACCTGGCCCCTTCTGACCTAGGCTGCCTGTGGAGGAGGGCCACTGACCAGATCCAAGGGGTCGACCTGACTCAGGACCACTGGTCCAGGTGAAGGCCCTGGCAGCTCCACCCCCTGCAAACTGCCAGGTGCTACTGGTACGCGTCGCATCAATGGAAGGCAGTGTGGTGGGCAGGACAGGACACTGAGCACCCCTAGCTGTTGCCCTGGGTGCCTCTGTGCCAGAACATTCTGCCCTGTACCAGCACAGCACGAGGGCACTAAGACCTGGAGGGGTGGGGGCAGATTCCTCCTCATCTGCCCGGCCTTCTCTCTGCACACGCCCCTGCGCCCTCAGCTGGCCAGCCAGAGAAGGCAGGGCTGGGCCTCCTGGGGCCCAGTGACCGCTGAGGAATCCTGTCATCCACCCCCATGGGGAAAGTTCAGCCTCTGGGTAAGGGCCCCTGGTGGCCCTTCCTTGGCAGAGTGTGCTGTTTGCCTTTGCCTCCAGCAGCCACCTTCACATCCCTGAAGCCCTCACCCAGCATCTAGCCTTGTGCCCAGCTCAGGGTGTGGACAGTGAAGATGTCCCCCAAGGCAGCTGGGCCTGCCCTGTGTTCTTTGCACCCAGATACCTGCTCTGCCAGCACTTGTCGCTGGAAAGTATGCTGAGCCCCGGGCCAGACCAGGCTCAGGCCGCCCCAGGGTCCACCCTCCCTGCCCCTCCTCCAGGCTCAGTCCAGGACATTGCAAGTTCCCAGGGCCTATTTTCAGTAGTTTGTCTCCTGGGAAGGCTGTCAGGCCTGAAATCTGGCCCCAGGGTTGACCTGCTGGGACGCATACTGGAGTGAGGGTGAGGAGGGACTGGACATTGTGATTCCCAGACAGGTCTCTCTGCCCTGCAGGTATCATACCTTGGGCCTAGGTAGACAGTTTTTTTCCTCTCCTGAAAGCGGCATAGCTGTTGGGGTGATGCAAAGGGTACGGCCTCTGCTAGTGGGGCTGCACCCTCTGCCTAGGGCTCAGAGTCTGGCCAGATGGGGTGTCCTGCCCTCCCCTTCCTTGTGGCTGGGCTTGATGCCCAGTTGGCTTCCTAGAACCAAAGCCCAAGCAGAACCACCTCAAATTCCAGACTTACAGCCCCGCAGCTGAGGCCCTGAGCCAAACCCAAAACCAGTCAGGCCCTGGGGAAAAGGGCTGCCCACACCTGGCCACTTTGGTCCCTAGCCAGCCCTTGCCTGTGCTCACCCAACAGCATAGAGAGCCCAGGGCTCTGGAACATGCTATTTTCTTGATATCCAGCCTCCCAGGCTGCAGCCAGAAGCCAGTGAGCCAGACCCAGGGGCAGGAAGGAGTCATGTTACCCCAATTCCTATAGACTCCAGAGGAAGCTACCCTGACCTGGATAGGGTCAAGGAGCCAAGAGCTGGGGAAGTCTCTGGGGAGAAGGGTGCCAGGGCTGATGCCAGGGTCACTGGCCCAGATGACGCTGAGATGAGCCTGAAGGGTGGGTTCTGGGAGTTTGGAACTCGGGAAGTGGGGACACAGGGAGCCTCAGGCTGAGCTGCCTCACTGAGATGCAGATATGGGAGTAGCTTGAGTCAGAGACAGGGGAGAGGTGGGGGGGGGGGTTGGGGACAGACACCTGGCAGGGAAGTCAGCCACTAAATCACGCAGTGGGGTAGGGTGCAACTGGGGGGCGGGGGGGGGCATGCGCAGACCAGCTATCCAGGCACAGCTAGTTGAGCAGAGTGGCCTGGGTATGAGGGTCCAGGGGTCCTGAACTGGGAGTGAGGTGGTCACATGGCATTTTTGAGCAGCCTCACTGCTTGAGTGTGAGGGAGGGTGCACGCAAACCCAGCCTCTCAGTGGGTGGGGGAGAGGGCCGTGTTCCCAGGGACAAAGACATCCATTCCCCCCTCCCGTCCATCTTGGGGGCGTCTGGAGCTAGTGCCACCAAAGAGGTGTCTTAGTGGTGCATCGGACACCGCCCAGCAACAAGGCTCAGACAAACAGTAGCTGTGCCGCCCGGTTTCCATGACAACCCCTTGGAAACAAACACTGCAGCGTCGTCTTCCCCGGCAGGAAACCGGCAAGTCCTGCCCTGCTGAGCCTGAGACGGGGAGCAGTCCGGCCGTAGAGCCAGGAGCTGATCTACTTGGAATGACCCCTGGTCCTCAATCACCCCAAGTCCAGGGCGGGGGGTCTCCTTGCCCTAATATGCCACTGACCCGCTGAAGATTTGGGGAGGGCCCCTCCACAGTTTCAGCGGAGGCTGCGGGGCCCGCTGCGCGCTCGGCAGCACCCCCATCCCCAGCCTGCGTCCGCACGCACCCCTGTCCGCGAGAACTTGTCCCGGCAGGAGGGGCGACAAGGCGGGGCTGGGGGTCTCAGCTGCGCCTCTGAGCAGGAGTCCCGCGCGCTGCCGGACCTGCGTCCGCTTGGGATGGGAAGCGGCCGCCACTCTGGGCCGCTAGACGCACATCCTGGCAGCAACCCAGGCGGGGGCGGGGGAAGACACTGCCAGACCCCAGAGCCAGCCGCGGAAGCTGCTTGTAAGACAATGCACGCGGCGTCCGGGTTCAGCCACCCCCTGGCCGATGGCCTGGACGGCGAGCTGGGGACCCAGAACAGGCCTTGGATGTCCCCGAGGTGACCACGCCTGGTAGCTTCAGATGGGCCAGGTATCCTGGGTGGGGTGCAAAGCAGGAGCAGCAGCCCGCGGCGCGGGTCTGGCTGCGAGTCCTGCGACACCCAGAGCGCGGAGCCCAAGGGCAGGGGCGCCCTCTGGTGGGCGCGGAGGGTAGTAGGCGGAGGGAGCGCTGTGTGCAGGTTTCGTCAGCCGCCAGGGCGTCCTGGCTGGAAGGGTAGTCTGAACCCGTGGGGAGGCCAGAACTCTGGTATTACTGCAAATCCACTTAGGCAGGGAAGGACCCCGCAGACCCTCACCTACAAATGACCACCCTCATTCTGTCCCTGAGTCACCTTGCACACCTGAGGCAGGCTAAGTTCATGAAGGGTTCATCCTGCAGACTGCAGCAGGGAAAAACAGCCACGGCGGAGCCTGGCCTGCCTGCTGACCTCCCAGCCCACCCAGGCCGCCTGTCCACCTTGGCACCTACACACCCCTCACCAGCTCCCCATTCTCTGCCCAGGACTCCTCTGGTCACCAGTTCCCCTTCCCTCCTCTGCCTGTTCTCAAGACCCACCCCTCCTCCACCACCTGGTTCTGACGGCTGCAGCTGTTTCCAAAGACCAGGCTCCCTGCAAGATCTCATCATGACCCAGGGCCACCTCCTGTTGGACCCCGCCCATCCCCTCTCACCTCTGCACAGGTGTGCCTCCTGCTGCCCACCCCATCTCAGTGATGCTACCACTGCCCAAAACCAGGCCCTGCTTCAGAAACAGCTCAACCCCACCAGAAGCCAGGCCCAGGGGCACTGGTTGGAAGCACCTTGGGCAGGACAAAGGGACTTTGTCCTGGATACACATCCATGGCACTGGGTTCTATGATCCTCAAACCTTTTATTGACAGCTAAGTGTGAGCCATGAGAGAAGTGGGTGAGCGGGCAGTGTGGGAGCCACACTGCCCTGCCCTAAGGACACCGTGAGCTTGTGGCCATCACCGGCAAGCTGGAGCATAAATAATACTGGTGGGCAGGAATGGGCAGTAAGTAGGGAGCAGCACAGCTTCCTAAGAGAGCACCAGGGACTTGGGGACACATAGGGACAGACACACAGAGAATGCTGGACATGGGGACACACTCGGCAATAGAGGGGGCAGTGAGTGACACACGAGGCACCATGAGGGTGTGACACACCAAGAACAGGGCTGGACATGGGCGCTGCTCTGGGAACCACCACTCAGGCTCCGCTCTAACACTCAGGCCTGGGGCTTGTGGCAGGATGCACTGAGGCAGGACTGGCAGCAGATCACTGTCCCCCACAGAGCCAAGGAGGGGGCCTGGGGCAGGGTCCAGCAGAAGGCAGACAGGCCCTGCCCCTCTGAGGGGCTGTGGGCCTAGGGCTGAACCGTGCCTTCCGGGTCCCTGTCATAGATGTAGCTGCCCACAGCCCCGGTGTTCACTCCTGTGGAGAGAGAAGGCCCGGCTGGTCAAGGAAGGAAGGAGCAGGGGCCTGGGGCAGAGGAGGGGCACCCACAACCCACACCTGGCCACACTCACCCTTGGGTCCAAACAGTATGCCATAGCAGGGCTTGTGGCAGTAAGGCTGGCCGTCGTGCTGTGGGCAGGATGAGGAGCGTGCTGGCATAACCTTCCCCTCCCCAGGGTTAGAGACCACTGTCACCTGCGGCCTCCCCCCAAGAGCCCTCAGGCTCACAAGGCCATGTCCAGGCCCACTCTCTTTGGCAGTCGGGGGTGACCACCAGCACTCCTCACCCAGCATGTGCAGGGCGAGTCTCTGCCTGGCCACCAGGGGGCAGCCCTCAGCCTGGAGCGGGCTCCCCTAGGGCCTCTCCCAGCAGCTGCAGCCATCACCAAGTCTCCCACATGTAGGCCAAGGTAGTCCCCAGCCATGTGCTCCTGTCCAGCCCCTGGGGCTCTTGCGTCCCAATGACACGCCCCTGCCCAAGGGCTTGGGCCCCTGAGTCCTCATACAGCCCTCCCTCTCCTCATGTGCCCCAATTCCAGTGCCTCACCTCCGCGTGCCCGCCTGGGGTCAGCGTCTTTGAGCAGCGCTCGCAGCGCAGGCAGGGCCGGTGCCAGTCCTTGCCCAGAGATGTCACCTTCTCGGCTAGGAGGGAGGAGAAGCATGAAGTCCAGCACAGCGCAGGGCACAAGCTCCCCAGGGCTGGGCCCGGGCACCATCACTCACCAAAGTAGACCCTTTTGTTGCAGCGAGGACACATGTTGGGCTCCCCAGTGAACGTGGTCACGCTGGAGGCTGGGGGTGTGGAGCTGGGTCAGGGGGGCTGCTGCCACCTACACCCACCCACGTCTGCCCCCTGGCGGTGCCCAACCCACCTCTGCTGGGCCCCTTAGTGGGACCGCTGGCCTTCCGCTCCTCAGCTCGGACCACTGGCACCTCGATGGGGCCGGTGACCTGAGGGCCCTCAGCCAGGGGCTTCTCATAGATGTAGGAGCCAGCACCCCCAATATTCACGCCTGCGAGGGGCAGGCACATCAGCTGGGTGGCCGGTGCCCATGGCCCACCCTCCCATCGCACCTGAAGCTTCTCAGGAGACAGCCCTCCCAGGGCTCTGTGGCCTCCAGGCCACCCGGAACCCCAGGGGCGAGCCCGTGGCAGTCCGCCAGCGCAGCACTCACCTTTGGGTCCAAACAGTGTGGCGTAGCAGGGTTTGTGGCAGAAGGGCTTCCCATCATGCTAGGCAGAGAGGCTGGGTTAGGGCGAGGAGCTGTGGCCCTGCCCGCCTCCCCAGGGCTGACCTTACCTCAGCATGGCCCCCCGGGGTCAGCGTCTTGTTGCAGCGCTCACACTTGAGGCAGAACTTGTGCCAATCCTTGCCCAGGGAGCTCACTTTCTCAGCTGCGGGCAGCAGAGGGTCAGGGCAGCCACTGGACCTACCCTTCCCAGTCCCCTTCCCAGTCCTGCAGCTTCCAGGCCCCACCCGGCTGTCTCCCACTTCAGGGGCTCCAAGCTGAGCGGGCTTCCCTCTTGGGAAAATCCCATCACCTAGGCCAGCCCCTGCTCTCCCTCCAGGTCCTGGTCATTTGTAAGTGGTCCCAGATGGAGCGCCTTTTATGCCCTCAATGCCTGTTTTGACTGAACCTGCTTACACCTGAACCTCCCTCAAACACCTGTCTCACACACACCTGCCTCCCCCACATCGGTTCTCCTGCACACGGCACCAGCCCCCACCTCATAAGGCCCTGTGGAGCTGGCAGAGGCTGGCTGCAGAGGGAGCAGCCCCTGGCCTCCTTGTGACCCCAGCAGGACCCATGTGTCTATATTTGGCTCCATCATTCTGGGCCCTCCCCCTCCCTGTCTCCTCCGGCTGCCACTTTGGCGCCAAAGGTCTGAGACCAGCTGCTGAGAATGGGGTGCCCACTATCCCCACTCTGGGAGCTCAGGCTGCTGAGCCACCTTCCAAAGGGCGGAAGCGTGGGCCTCCAAGTGGACAGAAGCTGGGCCTCCCCATGGGAGTAAAGCAGGAAAAGGGTGGAGAAGAGGGCAGGAAGAAGGGCTGGAGCAGAGCCGGAATTCCAGAGGGAAGGGGCTAGACTAGAGGCTGAGGAGGGTGTCTGGCCCTGGGCTGTGGCCCCGGCTCTGCTGGGTAGAGGCCCAGCAGCTCTTTAGTTCCCACTCACAGTGTGGCCCGGTGCACGCCATCTGGGCCAGAACCCTGGCAAACCTGGCAAGAGGTAGAGAATAATGGAGCCCTGGCAGGGTACAGCCCACCTCGAGAGGCCTGGGGTACTGATCCAGGCCACAAGACTAGGTGCTTCAGGTTCCTCAGTACAAGGGCCCCAAGCGCTGGTTCTCCAGAAGTCGGGGAAAGGCCATCCTCCAGGACCCGCCCCCACCTCCAGAGAGGAGTATCTGCTCATCTTCCCCTGACACCATCAGCCAGGGCCCCCACTGTGTCCACCCCAAGGCAGACAGGAGCTGGCTGGGTAGAGTGGGGCTTGGTCCTCTCCCCAGCCTGGCATCCTCTCCTAGCAGTGCGATAAGAAAGTCGTTGAGATCGCCCACGGCGGTTGTGGCAGCTGCAGTCCAGGGCTGCCAGAACCAGGCTCCTCTGGCCAGCTCTGGGACATGGGCCATGTGGGGGCAGGGAACTGACCCTCAGACCCACTGGCTGAGTCGATGGTCACATCGACTTGAGCTGGGAACACAGAATCGATCAGGTCTAATAGCTTGGAAGGGAAAGGGCTCCCCATCAGACCACATGCGTTCTCGGGGACACAGGCACAAATCCTAAGGTTCCTCTAGGATGTCCTGGCTGGGGTCTGTGTAGCGGGGGTGCTGGGCTGCAGCCTGGTGGTGGAGTGGGCAGGGCTCTGGACCCCTGCCTTCAGGGCTTTCAGGCAGGACAGAGCCTCTGGGGCTGAGGAGCCTGTTTTCCTCTCTTCCAAGCGGCAGAGATCTTTTTCCGGGTTGCTTGTTGGCCAAGGCTCCAGAGAATCCTAAGCTGGGGTCTGGGATAAAGTCATGAACAGACAGACTGCGAGGGCCCTGGCCTCTGCTCCTCACCCTGAGCCTTATAGGGACAAGCCCTCTTTGGACAGGGACTGAGGGCTGGGCCAGCTCCTGAGGAGGAAGCAGGAAGCCCCTCAGCTCCTGGCCCAGCCAAAACACTCCAGGCCAAATCCGGTCCCTCCCCTCTGGGAACAGCAAACAGCAGTGTGGCCCCTCCCCCTCCCCCTCCTGCCGGCTGGGGAAGCCAGTGGCTTCCTCTGACCACCCCCTGGCAGACCCTGTCTGTTCTACCCTTCTGCTATTCTCATTTCTGGTGCTATGTCTGTCCTTCTGTCAATAGGCAGGGACTTTGCTACCCTGGGAAAGTGGGAACTCAGAAGGAGCAGGGCTATCCCAGGGCAGCCCAAGGATGTGAGTGAACAGGTTAGGGGTCTGGGTGGACATCTGAAAGAAGGGACTGTCTGGAAGAGACCAGCCCCGCTGCCTAATACTGCCTCCTGCCCTAGCGGTCCTGACATCCAAAAGGCTGGGGTCCAGGCCACCCATAACTCAAGTCCGTGAGGACTTTTGTAGCACTCCCACCTCCACCCCGGTGTGAAACTGCGGGGGTACCTCGCTAAGGAAAGGAACTGGTTGGGACATGCTGGAGGCGGAGGCCAAGGTCGCCCCCGCTTGGACTGAGTCCCGACAACGCAGCCCAGACCTAGGCCAGCGGCCTGGGTAGAAGCCAGTGGGCTCTGGGGTCACTGCTTGGGTCCAAGCGAGCCAGGGCCTGGAAGGGCAGCCGGCTGGGACCGAGGGGTACGACCAGGAACGACAGGAGCGCGCAACCCCGCCCGACCCCGCCCCGGGTGGCGCCGCCGCCGGAGATCAGCGATGTGTCCGCTCCGGAGCGCGCCCAAGACCCTGCCCCACGGGCGGGGTCGTTACCGGAGGAAATGGCTTTAGGGCTTAGGGTCCCGCACCCCACCGGCCCCCACCCGCAGCTCCAGGGCTTGGCGTGGCTGCCCCCGCCCTGCGCGGGCCGCACCCTCCGGCCGCACCCGCGTGGGTAGCTAGGAGAGCCCGGCTCCAGCCGCGCACCCCAACCCGAGCGCACCGCGGGGCGCGGTTGTGCAGCGGGGGACTGGCGGCGGGCGGACACTCACCGAAGTACACGGTCTTGTCGCACTTGGGGCACTTGGAGGCCATGGTGTGTGCGCCCGGTCTGTCCGCGCCCTCCGCCCGCGCTCGTCTCCGCGCTGCCGCCCGAGTCGGCCCCGCCCTCCGGCCCCCCGCCCGTCATTGGCTCCGCGGCCGGGCGGGGCCTCGGGAGCCCGCCCCCCGGGCCGCCAGACGCTGGAGATGCAGCGGGCGGGGCGCACCTGCCGCGGGCGAAAGGCGACCCTGCCCTGCGCCCAGACCCGCTTGCTCCGCGGGTCTCTGAGGCCCGCCTCAGCGTTTCCACGGCAACAACGGGTCTTCGGGCCGGCGCGTGCCCCCGGCGAACCGGTCCAGGGTCCTCCGCCCCCGCCCCCGCCCCCGGCGCCTGGCAGAGTCGCGGCGGGAGGGGTCGCGCGCGGGGCGCCGACCCACCCCCACCCGCCGCGCGACACCGCCTCCCTTTGTTGCCCGGTTTCCACAGCAACAGCTGCGCGGCGCTGGGCGTCGGGTTCCGGGCGGGGCCCAGCGGTCCTGTCTGTGGTGCTGAAGGCGGGCGGGCGGGACTCGCAGGGAGGCGCCGCCACTTCCCAAAACAGCGCGAGAAACGGCTGGAAGGGTGGGGAGCCGGGAGGGGGCGGCCTGCGCCGGCGCAGGGACGAGGGGGCCGCGGGCGCACTCGCGCGCGAAGGCTGCTCCGCGCGCACTCCCACTCGGGCAGTGGAGCCGCTGCGAGTGCCCTGCGAGTGCCCTCCGAGCCGGCTGCTGTGGGCTGACACGCCCATCTGCGAGTTCCTGGCTACTTTCTTTCCTAGGCCCAGGGCCTCTAAGTTCCAGGCTCCTGGCCCCAAAGCGTTCCATAGGGCCGGGCAGCCTGAGATCCTGCCAATCAGATGGTGTCTCCCACCCTGCCTATTCCTCAGAACCATCCCCCGGCAAACCACTGTCCTCTCTACCAGGGGCCTGCCTGACCTCTCCAACCTCGACCTGCCTCCATCCTGGACCCCAGAAGGATCTGTCCCAAGACAAAGGCCTCCGGACCCCCAGATGTCTACTCAGTCCTCCTTCTCAGCCCACTGCCCAGCTGGGACCCGGGCCCCAGAAACAACCCTCACACTCCTCATCCAAGCCCCAGTCTGGGCAGCCAACTCTGGGCACGTTCTTCACTGCTCTGTGCCAGACATTGAGGTCCGCCTCATTTCCTCTGCCTGGTGCCTCTGCCCGGCCTGAGGTCTGGGCCAAGTGGCTTCGTCACCCCTTCCAGGATCCAGGTAGCAGTGGCCTGCCCTGGTTCCCTTCCCCCATCCTGGCACACACCAGGCTGCCACTGCCGTTTCCATGGCAATGGCAGCTCCAAAACATGCCCCCCCCCCAAAGCCTGACTGACCAGCCTGACCAGCTCCCCCTGGGCACCTCTGGACTGCTAAGGTGAGAGATGGGGGCAGGGAGCATTCAGCCAGTGCCTTCCCGGGCAGGGTCCTTTCACTCACCACCAGCTCATTGCTCAGCCTGGATTCATGTCCCCCTGACCTCCACTTGGTACCCATTACCGTACCCTCTAGCTCCTTCCCCAGCTTGGGAGCCAAGGGGGGGACTTGGGCACCACCCCCCCGACAGCACTCTACTTCTTGATATTTGCAGGACTGTGTTTTCTGGAAGGACGGATCCTAAGGGTGCCCAGCCCTGCCTCAAGAGCAGTTGAGGGTGGAGGACCCTGGAACGGGTGGCCGCAAAGGAATGGCATTCAGCACTGGCCAGATGCCCGGGGTTGAGAGGTGGTGGAGTGGGGAGGGAAGGGGAGTCCTGCTGGCAGCTTTTACCCTGCTCACCCCCAGTTGCAGTCCCTTGGTCGAGGCCAGAGGTTCCATGGTGTTATGGAGCTGTTCTGGGCCTGACAGGAATGGACATGGGTCAACAGGCACAGAGCAACAGCCTTGGCTTCCACCTCTGAGGCCATGAAGAGCTATAGGTTAGGGCAGTGGTGGGCCAGGATGGGCTCCTGGTGTGGAGAAGGGAAGGTGTAAGCACCTAGCAGAGGTTGAGTGGAGGATGACAGGGTGTGGGGAGGCAGTCAGGGGCCTGGATGCTGAGGCAGGTGACCAGCTGTGGAACAGAGGTCCTTCCCCTGGGGCCCCAGTAACACGGTGCCCTACTGTCCAGTCACCCTGCTGCAGGGAACCTGGGATGGGCTTGGTGGCAAATGCAGGAAGGGTGCATCCTGGGCTGAGGCTCTGAGGTGGGCCTTGGCAGGGAGGCCAGGGCTATTAGAACCAGGTCTCCAGGCCAACCCTCAGGTCCCTCAGAGCATGCCTGCCCTCTGGGGATGGCCCTACCCTGCGGATGCAGGTCCTTTTCCCCATCAGCAGTGCCTCAGGAGGACAAAGCAAAGCTGAGAAACCCACTCCTGGGCCCTCGTTCTGCCCAGCTTCTGCCCACCCCTCGTCCTCATCGAAGATGGGCACACAGTCAAAGCCCTGCCTGGCACAGGTGGAGGGGCCTGGCCCTGAGGTAGGCATTGTAGAGGGAGCCTACCTGCCCTTCCCACACCAGGTCTCCAGGACCCCACAGCCTTGGGGACAAAAACTGCCTGAAGAGGAAGGGCACCGCTGTGCAAGGGGCTGCGGTTTCCACCCAGCTGCTCGAGCTGACCCAAAGCCCACTCCCCTTCCCCAGACCCCCCACAGTTGCCAAAAGCCTGAGGCTCCTTTTTCAAGGCCTAGTTGGGGACCAAGGGCATGGGACCAAATGAAGACTAAAATTAGCAGGAGAGGGAGTCAGTGACCTGAGAAGATAGGTAGGTGTACACTGTAGCTGTGTCCCCAGCACGCGGGCCTGTCCCCAGGTTGGGCCCCATCACAGGTTCACAGAGGGAGGCCAAGATACCCCCTTATCTATCCCCAGGGCAGCAGTAGAAGTGGTTTCTATTTTAATGCCTTGGCTGGGGGTGGGAGAACCGAAAGCAGAGCCCAGTGGGGGAGACAGAGCCCACTGCCTCGTGGGGAGGGGCCAGCTGAGCAGTCTAAGGGTAGGCCCTAGAGCCAGGGCTCCTCCCTCAGGCTGGCCCAGCCTGCACCTGTCCCCATGCCTGCAAGGGTGAGGGACAGGCTGAGATAAGATTTCTGAGCAGGGACTTGCTGAAATCTGAGCAAATCCTCATTGTGGAGAAGGGCACCTGCTGGGGTGGCCGGCCAGTGTAGGGCGTGGGCCCTGGGCCTAGAGCTTTCAGGCCAAGCTGGCCCAGTTGTGCCCATGACCCTGGCCTTAGGCAGTCTCAGTACAGCTCCTCTTAAGGGGAGGCCCTTGCCCTGGCTGACATGGAAGGTGGCAGGGGAAGGACTGGATCAGGGCCCTGAAGGTCAGCCTAGGGTGCCCCTGGCCCCAGGAGGTCTGGGCTGCGGTGGCCGCTTGGGCTGCCCTGAGGAGAGCTGCTTTGCCCCAGTCACTGCCCACCATTCTGGCCTGACTGCTGGGGCAGTGTGGGAAGAGGTGTCCTGGGCCCTGACCTGCCAAGGGAAGACCTGGGGTCTTCACAGGTGTTGAGGTGAGGGAAGGCCCCAGGCCCATGACTGGGAGACGGGCTGGGAACAAAAGACACAGGGAAGGGTTGGCTGGGTTTTTTCCTTTTTATGAGATTTTTTTTTCTTTGTTTTTGTTTAATATGAAAATTACTTGAAAAGACAAGGGGCCAACCCCGCCAGGCAGCTCGGCCACCACCGGCCGCTCCAATCCTAACGTTCCAGGTGTAAGTTACAGAGCTCAAGTTCATCTACAAAAAAAGTAATAAAAATAAAATTTAAAATGGCACCTTCAACAGAACACAACAAAACCTTAGGGCCCGGCCCGGGCAAGAGCCCCACAGCGTGCAGGGCAGGGCGGCTCCTCGTCTGCTCCAGCCAAACAGTAAACACAAAGCTAAAAAGGACTCCTCGGCCTCTCGGAGTGAGTGAGACCACACTTCCCCGACAACCGAGTCCTGCAGGTGAGGGCGGGAGGTGGGCACTACAGAAACAGAGGAGGGGCGGGCAGCAGTCTGGCGGGGAGGAGACCGCCATCTGTGTAGGCCTCGAGGGACACGGGCAAGGGCAGGCGGCCCTAGTCCTCAATGACGATGGGCTCGTCGTTGACTGGCGCAGGCGGGGGTGGCCGCAGCGGCAGAGCCTGGCTCTGGCGCAGGGCGATGGGCTTATAGGGCCGGCGGGCAGCACGCTTGGTGTCCGAGGATGAGAGCAGCTTGCGGATCTTCCTGTGGGGAGAGGCAGGCAGGCTGGTGAGTGCTGGAAGGGTGGCCAAGACCCTGGCCCTGCCCTGCGAGGGCCCCACCTGGTCTCCTCCGTGGCCATGTAGAACACGTCATCCGGGGCGTCGATCCAGTTCATCCGTCGCCTCTTAACAGGCGGCAGGGAGCCCCCCCGGATCAGGCGCACTTTGGTGGGGTATGACTTCCCATTGAGCAGCAGGTTCCGGCTTGGTCCCTGGGGGGGAGAAGAGCATGAGGGGCTCCTAGGGAGAGGCAGGAGACCCTGCCCTGTGTGGCTCACACACCCCAGGCCAGGCCAGGCAGGGAGCCTGTGAGGGCTGTTCAGTCCCCCAAGAGGCCAGTGCCACCTCTCTGGTCTGCCCCATGGCACTGGCAGGGTGGCCTGGGCCTCACCCCCAACAGGTCGCTGGCTCTTACCATGTGCCTGGTCTGTCCGTGGTTTGCCAGACCTGGTGAGGAAAGGACAGAAGGTGAGCCTGGGTCAGGGGAGGGCATCCTGCACCCACACTGCCTGCTGATGGCCCTCAGCCAGGCCCAGGACACAGGCAGCTTCGTGGGGTCATCCCTGGATCTTTGGCCTACAGCAAGGGGCTTAGGGATGTGGGGACTCAGGTCCTCAGGCCCAGGCTGGCTCGACATCCATGAGCTCTTAGAGCCGCTGTTCTGGGCAGCGGACGATGCAGCCGCTGGGGCTCCAGGCAGAAGGCCAAGAGAAGGGAGTCTGAGGGCCGGCTCCCCGCAGGCAGACCCCCCACCCCGCCGGGCCTCAACACACTATCACGACGCGCCATGGCTGTACTCAGGTCAGCAGCCCCTCTGCAAGGCAGCCTCAGCCCACTCGTGGCTTGGTGCCAGCTGCTAAGGAGGGCACCCAAGGCTCAACATGGACAGTTCCTAGAGGGATGCCACCAGAGTGGGGCCAAGAGGCAAAGCTCAGACTCCATCAGTGGTGCCAGCCCCACCCAGGGCCACTGCCACCTCCTGGCCCGGACAGCAAATGTAAGCCTGAGAACTAAAGTGGTCTCTGGACAGGAAAGGGTGCCTCAACCCCTTGGTGCCTGGTCAGGCCCTGGTGGCCCCACAGCACCCCTCCGGTCCCGTTAAGGAGCAGGAGTCTGCCCAACCTCCTCCACCCAGAGTGACTCCTCATGTAGGGTGTTCCTGGGGCCCAGCTTTTACTTTTAGTTTATTTTTGCATTTCCCATTTGTTGTTCTCAGTCACACGTGACAGTAGAATGCACTGACACATCCACACACGGAGCAGGACCTCCCACTCTTGTGGCTGTATGTGACGTGGAGTTACACAGGTCGTGGATTCATACAGGAACACAGCACTGGGGCCCAGCTTGCTTGGCTCCCTAGGTGGGGCAGGGCTAGGCCCCAGGTCTCTGGGCTGCAGTGCCTGAGCAGGGACAGCCTGCTCATGGCACCTGCCAGAATCCCAGCCAGCCCTGTGCCCGGGGACAGCCATTAGCACCAAAGCTACTTACCCAGGTAAGTGCCTGCCAGAGCGACGGACGGCAGAGGGAAGAAGACCGGCAGAGTTAGGGTGAGCAGCATGCATGGGGCGGGGTGGGGTGGGGTGGGGCAGCACAGGGCAGTGGGCAGTGAGTAAGGCCCCATGAGCTGGGGCAGGCCCTCATCCAGAGCTCACACCTGCCCAGGCAGGACAGAGTCCCCACCCCAGGCCACAGTCTCCCCTCAGCGTCCACAAGGAGGCTGAGCCAACAACGTCCAGCTGACCCACAGCTTCCAGCCCTCTACAGTACACAGTCTGGGATTGGGATGGGTCTCATGGCCAGCCCCTCTGACCTGGGATCTGACCCTGTGGAGAACAGGCCATTGTGGTGCCCCAAAGGGCTGGACAGGGCTCCCCCTGCCTCCTGGGAGGTGTCCACCACTAGGAACCACACACGTGGATCCAAGGAGGTGGCTTTCCAAAAACTCAGTGGGAATAAACAGACTGGACCAACTTGCCTGTGAGCAGCTTCCCACAGAACCAGAGGCCAGCTCTTAGGGCAGCCCTGCCAACAGACAGCCCAGAGGCCCTGTCCAGATGGGTCCTGATGGAAGGGACAGGCCCAGGTGTGAGCTCACCCTGCAGCCCCAGAGTGGCCGGCTGACCCCACAGGGATATGGCTGCCAGGGTGCCCAGTGGCCTGCAAGGTCCTAAGACCACCTTGAGTGGGCATGTTCCAAGGGGACAAGGTAAAAAAATGGGTGGCTGCCACCTTCTGGGGCAGGGCCTGGCCCTCCCTTGAGCCAGCTTGCTGGTGAGAGCAGCACACCTGTCCTGACAGCCTGGGGAGGGGCCTGAGCAGGCCCATCCTGGTGGCTGCCCCTCAGGGCTCGCTGGTGACACTGGGGCTAGGGCCTGCACCTGCTCCCCCAGGGTAGACTGGGGTCCTGCCACCCTGCTCCAACAAAGCAGGGCCTGAACGGATGCTCCGACAGGAGGCACCAGGCCTGGGCGTGGCCCAGCCACCCATGGCCTCCCAAGGCCTCCGAAGATGCTCCACCAACCGCCGGCCCCACCCAGCATATGCGCGAGGGGATGGCAGGCAGCACCGCGTGGCCCCAGGGTGGGGCTGAGGGCATGCGAGCAGTCACAGCGCGATGGCAGTGGGGGCACCAGGGCGACGTGTGCAAGGACAGTCCACCCCAGGGCCCAGGCCGGGAGGACGCAGGCCAGAGGCCAGGGCTCATGGGCTCTCTGCGAGCGAGCAGCGAGGCCAAGCGAAGCACGGGGTGAGGCTGTGGCCGGGCCCGTGCAGACTGCCCCTGCACGTGCCCTGAGCCGCCCACGGCGAGCAGACAGCACACACAGGCACCACGCGGGCTCGCCACACGCCAGTGGCCGCGGGCCTTACCCCTACTGGGCATCAAGAGGCGCTTCTTCACGTTGCCTGGCAGCGCCACGGGCAGGAGAGAGGGAGAGAAAACACCATCAACTGGCGCAGTCAGCAGTGCCGTGGGGCCCAGCACGGGCCGTGTGCAGCCCAGGGCAGGAGGCTGTGCCCTGTACACACCCTGCCTGGCCTCCCCACCAGGGCGGGCAGCAGAACCCGACTCACCGTCCACACCGTTGTGCTGCTCATAGCTCCTCTTGCCCAGGATGGTGGGGGAGCCATTGTTGATGACCGGGGCCGACTTGGCAGGGGTCAGGCTGCTGAGTACGCTGGACGCGCTCTTTACAGGGTCGGGTTTGGGGGGTCGGGGATGGGTCTCTGAGGGAGCAGCAGAAGGCCGAGTGTCAGAGCCTGGCAGTGACACCACCCGGTCCTCCACCCCAAGGGCCCGCAAGACTCTGGGCAAGTGGCTATGTGGAGACCAGTACCCAGCAGGGCTGGGGCTTAGACACCATTGGCGGGCAGGCTCCCTGCAGGAGAGGGCCAGCCGCAGCCCCGGGAGCTGCTGCAGTGCTGGGTCAGTGCCCGCAGCCTCCAGGACCCAGACGGGCCCGTAAACACGGCAGGCCCATCTGACGGCCTCCGGGTCTAAGCCATCAGAGCTGGTGTCAGAGGGCTGGCCGCTGGCCAGATGTTGAACTGCTGGCCTAGCTAAAGAGACACCCCAGCCACCTCCTCCACAGGACAAGGGTAGGGCCAGCCCTGGGGCCCAGGGCCCCAGGGAGGGAGCGGTGCCAGGCAACTGTGTCTGTGCAGAGCACACTTAGCTCATGTTTCTGGAACGTCCTTCCCAGGACAGGCACCTCCACCCTGGGAGGACTGACTCATGAGCCTGCTCGAGCATCACGCTGGCGGGGCACCCCCACTGCAGGCCTGGGGTCCATGCTTCTGGATGGACCAGGCACATGGCTGGAGTCTTGGGCCTCCCAGCAAGGATGGTGGCCAGGTAGGCGCCTCCTTCTCAAAAAGGCCAGCAAAGGCCTGAGTGCTGCCTACGGAGGCGCCTGGGTCCAGGAGGATTCCCTGTGGGCATCAGGGTGTGCGGGGACTCTGAAGGGGGTCCTTGGTGTGCCTCAGGGAGGCTGAACCCTGCAGTGTATGGGACTCACTGTGACCCTGGTGGCGGGGGCGCAAGGCCCGTGGGTCTGCCTGACTGGCATAGTGCAAGGCACCCAGAGGGGCGTCCCATGAGCATTCAAGCCTCTGGACGAAGGAGCTGTGGGCTGCACCAGAAGCTTCCATTTTGGCAGCTCCAAGGGTGGCTCCCTTGCCCCGGGCCACCGCCAGCTTACCGAGATACCGGAGCACAGCTTCCAGGGGCTTCCGCACTGCCTGCTTCAGCACCAGTGGGCTCTGGGAAGCTTCGGGCAGCCGGGCAGTGCCTGTGGAGGGATAAGGTGTATCAGGGGCTGGGCCCCCAGGGAGCTGAGCCGAGCCTGTACCCCAATCTGGGTGTTCTCCCTGGGCCCAGATGCTGCTGGCCCCACGGCCAGGCCCTGAAGCTGCCTACCCACCCCAGCTACACTGACATCAGGAGGAAGACTCACACTCAGCCTTGATGGCGGCACTGTTGATGGGCATGTAGGGGTGCCGTGCGGCATGCCATGGGCGCAGGATCTCACGGCACAGGCGCCGGGCGATCCGGGTCAGCTTGGTGGTGTGCAGGTAGAAAGCCTGCCTCGTCTTCATGGCAAACTTGGGGCTCCCGCTGCTCCGGGCTGGGATGCCATGGGGACTCTGCGGAAGGGGGGCGCACCGCCCCAACACAGCGCCATGACCGAGGGCCGAGGGCCCGTGGCCGGCGCAGAGCGGGTGGCAGGCTCGTCCCACTTACCATGTTGTTGCGATTTGGTCCTGGCCTCTCTCCATCTAACCGGGTTGGCATTTTCAAGCCACCATATTTCTTCCAATATGTCCAACAAGATGCGCAGAGGCGACACTGCATGTTAGGGGGACCCCAAGAATACCACTGGTAAGACTGTGTGGCTACGGACAACAAAGTTGGAAATAGACGGATTCTTAAGCAGAACCAACGGTGCAGAGAGCATTCCACAGTGTCCCCCGCCCCTGCCGCAGCCGCCCCCACCCACCAAGGGAACCCCCGCATGCTCCCAGCTCTCCTCATCCCCCCCACTGCTACAGCCCCACCGTCACAGGCCACCCCAGGCCAGGTCACGGGCCTGCAGAGACCACATGGCACCATGGCGGCAGTGACGTCCCTGCAGCCCCTGCCACCCCAGTGGGTGCCAGGCGGGCACTTACTGTAGCAGCTCTCGCAGGCCCGGCCAGCCCCGGGGCTCTGGCCTGGCGCCCCTGTGCCGTTCACCACACTGGCCTTAACGCTGTTGACGCTGATCTGGTTCGGGTTTGGCTTGTTGCTTAAAGGGGGGAGGGAGCAGTCACAGCAGCCCTGTGAGGCAGCCAGGTATCCAGACCCCTGTCCCTGTGCCTTTGCATTTCTAGGAGTGGCCACCACCAGGTGGAGCTGTCCTCCCAGTCCCAGGGTGCAGAGCACTAAGCCCTGGGCCTCGGGGCCTGACTCCCCCTCTGGCCCTGCAGGCCACACAGCACCACACAGGGTTTCCTCCAGGGCCTCCGGACTGTCTAGACGGCAGGCCGGCCAGTTCAGGAGCCCCCAGAAGCCTGGTGCCCACAGTCCGCCCTGCCAACCCTCAGGGACCAAAGCTGGAACTTACTAGTTGGGAATATAAACTTGCTTTAACTTGCTCTCTGCTTCAGCTGCTTTCAAACGTTTCTTAAAGCAAAAGAGAGGATCAGAGAGGTCAGCGGGCAGGCCAGGCCACGGCCTGGGAACCAGGGGGAGGGACCACCACTGTCTCCTGAGCACTGCCTCCCCGGGGAAGGCCTGTGTGAGAAGTTTTCCTAACGAGCACAGACCCCAAGAGGGGACCAGCTCAGCCTTGCTGACCCCCCGGGGCTGTCTGCCTTGCCATGCCCCAGCTCCTCCCCTTGCTCAGGGTGGGGGGCAGGGGCAGGCAGGCTCACCTGCTGGACGTATCTGTCAGTGGTCTTCCACATGTAGTAGTACTCGATGATGCTGGTGAGCGACTTCCACGGGAGCTGGGGCAGGAAGGGGGCATGAGGTGGGCAGGGACAAGGGCCGCACAGAGGAGGGGGTGGCACCCACTGAAGGGAGTCCCCAAGCTAAATGCTGAACATGGCAACCCCCTAGACTGTCCCCTCCCAACCCATGCTGAATGTAACTGCCACTGGGACACCAAGGGGTGGGACCTCCTGGCGTCCTCTTGAAGGATCAGAGAGGAAGGAGTTTGGGGGGCTCCTCTCTGCACTCTCTGGCCCTCTGCCCTCTGGTGGCACAGCACGAAGGGGAAAGACGTCTGTTCCTCGTGAACTCCCTAGCCTCAGGGCCTGCTAAGGGGCACCGAGGGACCCGCAAGAAGTGGTTGACAGGGCGCCGTGGCCCTCGCCTGGACGGACTCCAGTCTGCAGACTCTTCTCTGCCTCTGACGCGCTCTCCGGCCCTCGCACACTTGTGTGTGCTCCCATGTGCTCATGTCCGAAGCTCTGAGCTCCCCCAGGCTCTGTGAGCTCGCAGTCTTCTCACCAAGGACATCCAGATTCGCTGCTTGCTCCTGACTCCTACCCCAAGCTACATTTAGAAGTCACCTGCAGTCCCCCAGCTTGCACTGCCTCTGTTTACCTACACTCTCTTCTGGGTTGGAACCTGAGGCCTCGCAGGCTGGCCAGTGCTCCAGGCCGGGCCACACCCAGCCAGGGCTCAGCTAGAGGATCTGGCCTGCAGAGCTTCTGTGTCTTCCCAGCACAGACACACAGCAGTGCCCTAGGCAGGCATCTGTGGGGCCCCCAGGCCCCTGGCTCACCCTCTGCAGCTCCACCATCTAAATGACACGTTCCATTCTATTCCGTCTTCTGGTTCTGTGTCCAGTCTGAGGTTTTGCTCATTTTGTTTAGTTTCTGGCCAAGTTAGGTATGCACCCTATCTGTAGGCTGGTGAGGGGAAGGGCCAGTGTCCTCCAGCACCTGTACCTGGTCTTCTTCCACTCCTGCCAGGGATATCCCATCAGGAGACCCCCCCACCAGGACAGCCCAGGGCTGTGGGACAAGCTGAAGCTCCCCCCCAGGCCCACAGCCTCCTCCAGCCTGTGATCCTCGGCACTCTCCAGCCTCCCATCTCTGCCTCCTTGGGTTGGACTTGCTCCTGTTTCGCTGCTGCTCCTAGCTGGATAGAGGCTGTCCCGCTGTGTCCTGGCCTGACAGCCCCACCATGCCCAACATGCTCCTCCTCCACAGGTGACCGTGGGCCTTCGCCACAGAGCAGGGGCTGCTCTTCTTTCAGCCAAATTTAAAAGTATGCAATCCTTTGGGGCTGGGTACAGGACACAGGCCCTTCCGCACTAGAAGAGGGGCCTCACAACTCAGACCCATAGGCCTGAGTTCAGATTCTCACAGGACGCATGACACAGGCTGAGCTCCATTAAGAACATAAAAAGCCACATTCAGGGAGGAGGGTCTCCCTGATGACACCCCCAGGGACCTGATCCTCACCACAAGGTGGCGCTTGCAGGTGTGGTCCAGGCCCAAAGGGACCTGGTGTGTGTGCTCAGCACAGCACAGAGGCAGGACAGGGGCACAGGGCTTCCCACGCACATCCCACAGCCCACCTGGTGAAGAGCCACAGCTGGCTGCTCCCCGCCCCTCCCGGGGCACTTACAAAATCTTGCTGAATATCTGTAAAATCTTTCCCATATTTTTCCAGGGCTTCCTCAAAAAGATTAGCCTCAGACGCTGACCACTCCTCCATCTCGTCCCTGCAGAGCACGGGCCCGCCCTGCGGCACGAGGGCTGAGATGGCCCGGGAGATGTCGTAGATATTCTTGTGCAGGGTGTCCATGGCGTGGAACTGTAGCAGGACAGCAGGGTCACCCGGGACCAGCCCTCCCAGGCCCGAGCATCCCCCTGAACCTGGAATGTGCTTTAAGAGGAGCATCCCCCCTCCCTGACCCCCCAGCACACAGTGGCCAAGTCGGGGGTGGACGGGGAGAGGCTGAGCTGTAGGTGGAGGGCCACTTTCCCTTACCCTGCATGCCTGAGGCGGTGCTGGCCCTGGTGAGGGCCGGAGATGGCTGCAGCCCACTTACCAGGGTGATGTCTCTGGAGGCTGCGGCAGCGCTCATGTGCAGGCTGGGCTGTCGCACTGAGCTGCTGCAGTCCAGGGCCCGGGCGAAGGTTCCCACGGAGCTACGGGGGCAGAGGGGCACAGACACCAGAGTCGGACAAGCAGGAGGGATGCCCCACCCCACAGGCCAGCAGGGCCCAGGAGACCAGAATTCAGCTCCCAGCAGGCCTGGGACACAGGTCTGCGGGCACCTTGGGCAGCTGAGTGCAGGCATCACAGAAACTGCAGAGCCTCTCCAGCTGCAGAGCTGTTAGCACCCACACCCAGCTGCCTCCGACTCAGGGGCTGAGGCCAGCCCGTCTGCATGAGCGGTCGGCAGGCTGCGGTCAGCTGAGCCGCAGCTCCCGACCCACTGGCTCTCTCCAGGCCTCACCCCATCCCTCGTGAACTCCCCTGCCATCCCCAGCCTGCCCCATGCTGGCTTGCTGGCCACTCGTGTGGATGGCCCTGAGGCACCCTGCCCCGGGACTCCCAGGCACTATCAGCCACGCCCAGAGAAGGATGGGCTAGGGCCTCTGA